>NW_026000294.1:7010608-7025589 GCF_001458135.2 Marmota marmota marmota | reverse complement strand
CTCCTCACTGCAATAAAGATCTCTTGGTCATTCTTAGTGTTGTGGTCACTTTCCTTTCAACAGTGGTCCACTCTATGCTGTGAATATAGCCCTTTCATGTCTACCACTGCAATTTATTTTTAAAAGGACATGATTCCTCCTCTTTCTCTCCCCAACTCTCTAATCTCAGGGAAACAGGATTACCTTTCTTTGGCATACTAAGCAGAGTTATCTGTCCTTGAGCACACACCCATCACAGGAATAAAGTAATTAAGATTTGGGGGATGACACCGGAAGATCTCAGAAATGACTATCTCCTACTTTAACAAGTGAATTACAACTCCAGACAGAAAACATGGATTGTAGCCTTGGGATCAACTCTTAAAATAAAACCCATAAAACTGTGCCCCCTGATGAGCAGAATCACAGCTTCTGAAACAGGAGTCCCATGTGTTTCTCCTTTGGTAGCAAAGCAAGTAAACTTCTCTTTCAGGGCTGGGGTTGTGGCTTAGTGGCCGAGTACTCACCTAGCACATGTGAGATACTGGGTTCAATTCTCAGTATCACATATAAATAAATAAAATAAAGGTATTAAAAAAAAACAACTTCTTTTTCCTTCATGTCAAAACTGTGTCCTCATTATTGGATTTTCATCAGCTTTTAGTAGAGTAAACAAAAGAGTTACAGACTCACTTATCTGGAACACAAATTGAAATGGAAAAATACTATATATTATTTGGAGGTAGAAAGGTTTCTTGTCAATCTCTGGTGACTGAGACCAGTAAAAGTTAGATGCAGGGAAAAAATATGCCATCTTTGCGAGTCAATAGTGATGTGTCTCTTTGGTCTTCGTCTCCAGTCAAAAGTAGCTCTGAAGTTTAAAAGCCATGGGGAAATTTAATACATTAGACTAATTTCAATATTAAGTCTCCTGCTATTATAAAAAAAATAACTCAAGTGTTCATCCAAGTCATATTTGGTTGCCAGTTACAGAAATTAGCTCAAGTAAAACAAGGGTTTTTGTAATCATACAGTAGAGAATCTTATGTAACCCAATTATAAGAGCTCAATCATGTCACCAGGGAATGGAAACCATTTACATCTTTGGCTCTCACTAGCTCTTTCTTGTACTACATGATTTCTATTTTCTTTTCTCTTGAAACTTCTGTTCCACAAACTCACTTATTATTTATCCTCTGCATATTTATCAGTGTACAGCTAATCATGTCTATTCAAAAATGAAGTTACAGTCATCTAGGGTACATAACTGCAACAGGTAGGCATGCTTTCAACAGTAGCAAAGATTCGGAAATCCAACTACAATGGCTTAAATAAGGGCTATCACGACCAACATTTCAGTGACCTTTCCCACATGGTTTCTTTTTTTTTTATTGGTTGTTCAAAACATTACAAAGCTCTTGACATATCATATTTCATACATTAGATTCAAGTGGGCTCTGCCCATCATATTCACGTTTATGGTAGAAAATAGGAAGGAAAAAATGAAACAAAGTTATAACTGTTTCTGTCCTTCCCCCCCCTTTTTTTTGCTACCAGGCATCGAACCCAGGGGTGCTTAACCACTGAGCCATATCCCCAGATCTTTTTATGTTTTTAGACAGGGTCTCACTAAGTTGCTTAGGTCCTCACTAATTTACTGAGGCTGGCTTTGAACTTGAGATCCTCCTGCCTCAGTCTCCTGAGTAGCTGGGATTACAGGCATGCAACACTGCACTCAGAGTGTTTTTGTCCTTTTTTTTAATCAGGAAAGAAAAACATTCTCAGAAATGCACATCAAATTTTCCTGTATATTTAAGTATCCAGAACTAGTATTATGGCCACTTCTACTTGTAAAAGGAGTAGGGAAAATGAGCTAGGCACACTGTTGCCCTGAATAAAACTCAGATCTATTAGCAAGGAAGAATATGAATATGGATGCAATATTCGTAGCTAAAAGCTACCACTATAGCCTACTAGCTCCCCTCTCTACAGCAAGCAACCCAGTCACTCTATAGCATAATCAAAGTTATTGACCAATCTCCAACCCAGCAAGCTGAGGGAACAAAAAGAAGGGATGTCTTGTTGGGAGAATACCAGAGATAAGGGGTCTGTGGATAAGTCAAATTCTAAGATGATATGCAATGATTCCTGTCTCTTAGTATCCAATTCTTTGTGCAATCACTGTGATTGAATGTGAGGTAGACTTAATGATTTATTTCTGATGAATATAATATGGGAAAAGTCACAAGATATCATTTCCAAAATTAGGTTACAAAGACTGTGATTTACCTTTTGCTATCAGATTCTATTGTCTTCTTAGCTCAATAGAATGTTCTAATAAAATATTCTGCCATATTGGATAGGCTCATGAAGAAAAAAATGAGGGCAGCCTTTGGTCAGTGGCTTGCAAAAACTAAGACTCCTCAGTCCAACAATCCACAAGTAATTGAATCCTGTCAACAATAATGGGAATTTGGAAATAGATTTTTCCAAAGTTGAATGACTACAACCCAGTCAATACAAAGAGACATGCATGTCTCTCTGCCTGTAAGAGACCCTGGAGCAGAGGATGCAATCAAGCTGAGTCTGCATTTCTGACCCACAGCATCTGTGAGATAATGTGACTGTTTTAAGATGCCAGATTGGTGGTTGGAGGGTAACTTGTTATGCAGCAAAAGTAATACAGTAAGGAAATGATAGACATGTCCAGAATAATATTCAAACATTCTGTCATAAGCTAACAACTTGTGATTCAGATATTTTCTCTTCTACCCTCACTTCCCTCAGCTGATTGCCTGTGTAAAGGAAAATCTTTTTAATATTTAGGTAGAAACAGCCCAATAATGGGACTGGATCCTTCATACATAAATTCCTCTTCACACTTAAAATTCATTTGTGGTACACTGGTTTGCCATGTTCCACTGATTTGAAAGCCCAAGACTTGGTGACTTAAGGCTTTCCAAAGTTAGATTCCCTGGATCAACGTGTGTGTGTGTGTGTGTGTGTGTGTGTGTATTTTGTGGTGCTAGGGATTGAACTCAGGGCCTTATGCACGTGAGGCAAGCACTCTACCAACTGAGTTATATCCCCAGTCCAGGATCAATTTTTTTTTCTTTTGGTGTGATCTACACAACAGCAGGGTCAGCATAACCTGGCACTTGTAGAATGCAAACTCTCAACACCCATCCTAAAACTATTGAATCAGAAACTCTGAAGGCAGGTCCCAGAAATTTGGATCAATTCTTCATGTTTTCATTTTCTAGCTGTAACCTGGGGGAAAGCCACTTTGCCTCTCTGAAACTCAGCTATATAATCCATAAAATTTACTGAAGAGGGCATTGAATGTGATATTTGTATAGTGTATAATGTATTACTCAACATATAACAGGTATTTGCTAGAAGTTAGTTCTATCCCCATTGAAAAAAGTGAACTGAATTTATCTTTTTTAAAATGTTTTGGTTGTAGATAGACACAATATCTTTATTTATTTTTATGTGGTGCTGAGGATTGAACCCAATGCCTTATATGTGGAAGCATGTGCTCTACCACTGAGCTACAGCCCCAGCCCCATGAATTTATCTTAAAGAGCATTTATGAACATATTCTGCAGCATGAAAATTGCATGAAATTATAAAGTGAGCAAAATTCCATAATTTTAGTTTATAAAATTATCATTCTCCGCATTATAGTGTCTATCATTCCAGTATTTCTTCTATACCCAGTTATACCTAGAGAAAATGAATGACCTAAACAGTTTCTCATTGTGAGTAATGGCTGTATTTTGTCAACTCTTGATCATCAACTTAACTGTATACATTGTGGATCACTGGTGATGAATTAAAATCCCAAGCTGCTTTCCTTGTGCCACACAGCATGTGTCTTTGTTGCCTTCTCCTGCCACAAATTAATATTTGCTTGGGAATGAAAATTCATTTTAATGTTTGCCTGAAGGAAACAAGCTGCCAAAAAATCAAATCCTGCATTACAGAGCACACTAGAAATAGAAGTCAGATTACCTGGGGCTTTATTCCTCTCTATTAAGGCAGGTTTCTGGAAATTGGCCTTTTAAGTACCTATCATGTTCAAAGGCATTTTGTTTAATAAACAGATGAATTGAGAGTCCAATTTTAAAGGGAGTTAAATAGGTATATCAAGAATTATAACACAAGTCAGATTGGTTGACTTCATTTCCAGACTATCTATATGTTCCAGGTATCTGAAAAAATGCTGAGATGTAATAATGAATGATATTCTATCTGGGTTTTTGAAGGGCTCATCATTTGCAAAGACCAAGGAACACATATTATCCAGATGTTGGCTAGGGTAGCCTTACTTATCAGAGATCTTTAAATTATTGATCTTGCCCTCAATCATTCCATGATGTATGAATTACTAACTCTCCCTGACTTCTAAGATCATCTGTGAGGCTTATATCCTCTTCCTTTCCTTGAGCTCTGGTCTCTAACTCCTGCATCTACACATGCTGATTGCATTTTACTCTAATAAAATTTACACACAGAGCTCAACACTATACCAGTTTTCATAAGAAATCCTTTCATTAGTTCTCGACTTTTAAAAAAACTTGGAGGTAGCATGGAAAGTTCAGTATTCACCATCTTTTTCTCCTCCTTCCATCTTCTCTTGGTGCTCTTCTTTCCATTTTGCTCCTCAAACTTTCTCCCCTGTATATTATGTAAAACACTTTTGTCCTTGCCTAACTTGCTTACCCCCAGTGATAAAAGATATCTAGTCTATTTTTTTTTAATGGACCAATAACCACCTTGCAAGGCAGTTAGGTTTATATGGAGCAAATTCACTTTTGTATTATATCTCTAAATAAATGTATTAGTATAGTAGACTTTTTTTTTTTTAATGGCCTTCACAGTATATATTTCTCCTTTCTTCCCTGTCAATGAGAACCCAAAATTTTGTTTCAGGCAGCAGTCATACTGGTCATACCAGTCCCAGAAGAGATATTTTTTTCAGTTTACTTAAAATCAGGGTGACCATGCACCTAGTTTAACCAATGATCATGAAGTGGAATCAACTTGAAGAGCTCACAGAAAAGCTTTTGCTCTTCTGATAAAAGGGAAAAAACATCCTGTGCTCATGGAATAGAAGAATGAATATTCTTAAAATGCCATTACTACCAAAAGCAATCAGGAAATTCAGTGCAATCCCCACAAAAATACCAATGGCATTCTTTATGGAAATAGAGAAAGCAATCACAAAATTCATACAGAACCACAAAAGGCCCAAAACAGTGAAAGTAAACCTGAGCAATATGAACAACTTTTGAGTCATCCCAACACTGACTACTAAAACTACAAGGCTATAGGAATCAAATGTTGTGAAACTGGCATAAAAGCCATCACATAAACCAATGACAATAGAAAATCCAGAAATAAATCAGAAATAAACCCACATACTTATAACCAACTGATATACTTTTTTTTTCTTTTTTCAGTGCCAGGGATTGAACCCAGGGCTGCTAATATGCTAGGCAAGCACTGTATCACTGAGCCACACCCCAACTCATAGTCAACTGATTTTCAACAAAAACATCAAGAAAATAAACTGGAAAAGGTGAGTCACTAGAATAAATACTGCTGGGGAAGCTGGATATATTTTTCCAGAAGGATGATATTAAAACCCTACTTCTTTACATATAAAAAATCAACTTAAAATGAATTAAAGACCTAAATGAAAGACCTGATACTATGAAACTATTAGAGAAAACATAAACATTTCAAAATATTGGTATAAACAATGATATTTGGTTAAGACCTCAAAAGCACAGTTAAAAAAGCAAAATTGGACAAATAGGATTCTATCAAACTAAGAAACTTCTGCATAGCAAAGGAACTAATAAACAGAGTAAAGAACCAAGTTGCAGAATGAGAGAAAATATATGCAAACCATGCATCTGTCAAGGGATTAATATTCAAACAACCATAAAAATGTTAAATAATCCAATTTACTAATGGGCAAAAGACATGAATAGACATTTTTCAAAAGAGGACAGATAAATGGTCGAGAAGTATATGAAAAAATGATCAATATCATTAATCATGAGGGCAATGAAAGTCAAAACCACAATGAAATGTCATCTCATCCACGCTGCCAGTTAGAATTACTAAGATCAAAAAGATAAAAAATAACAAAGACTAATCAAGGTGAGAGCAAGGGAACACTTATTCATTGTTAGGGGGAATGTAAATTATTACAGCCATTGTGGAAAACAGTGTGGAGGTTCTTAAAAAAAGAAAAACCCTGAAAATAGAACTACACACGACTCATCAATTGAACTACTGAAGAAAATCTGTCAATCTCTCTCCCTCTCTCCCTCCCTTCCCCCCCATAAATATTTCATTTCCTTTGGATATATATATATATATATATATATATATATATATACATACACACACACACACACACACACACACACATGAAATGAATGAAATCATTATAGGAAAGAGATACCTGCAATTCTGTTTTTATTGCAACACTATTTTCAGTACCAAGATGTGGAATCAAACAAGATATCCCTCAAAAGATGAATGGATTTTAAAAATATGATACATTTGCATTACAGAATAGCATAAAAAGAATGAAAATCTATAATTTGCTTCAATATGGGTAGAACTGGAGTAAATTTATGTTATATGAAATAATTCAGGAACACAAAGACAAATATTGCATGTTCTCCCTAATTTGTAGAAGCCAAAAATTTGGGGGCACATAGGAAGTAGAAAAGTTGTCATTAGAGGCTAAGAAGAGTGGGGGATGGGAGAATAGAGAGAAATTGAATAACAAGTACCACTATATGTTACATAGAAAGAATTAGTTTTCATGTTATATATCACAGAAGGAACTAGTTTTCATGTTTTATAGCACAGTAAGACAACTATAGTTTACCACAATTTTTTATACATTTCAAAAATCACTAAAGAAGAGGCTGAAAGTTCCAAACATGCAAATATGATAATATTTGAGATGAAAATGCTATTTACCCTAACTCGATTATTACACTTCATATATATGTATTGAATTATCATATCATGCCACAAAATGTTAACTACAAATGTTATATGCCAATTAAAATTAAAATTTTTAAAGATAATGAAAAGAAAAAAAAGTCCTTACCCCAGGGAAAGAATCAAATGGCTTACCTGAAATACTGTACCCACCGTGGTCCAAACAACTATGCCTAGGAAGTATGATTAGGTTGTAATAACACAGCAACCCTCTCTTTTATTTGTGGTACTGGGAAACAAACTTGGGGCCTTGCACATTCTAGGCAAATGTTCTACCAATAAATTTTATCTCCATTCCCAGCATGGTTGTAACCATCTAGATGGTGAGGTAGAGGAACAGGATAAGGGAAGCAAAATTTCTAGAGACTGTTTCTGGATATATATATATATATATATATATATATATATATNATAGATACCTGCTACAAAAGAAGATTAAGATTTAGTATGTGGACAGATTTTGTTGTTATTGGCCAGAATATAAAAAATTTGTACTACTCTTCTTTCTCAATTTTCCCTGAGATTAGAATAATAAAAAGAGGAAACAGAGGATCTTATTATTATTTGGACCTTGGTCTAAATATATATAATACAGAGTTCTAGCAAAACTGATTTGAATCGCAGGGCACAAATTTGAGGCCTAAGAGAGGCTGGTATCTTCTCAATTCAGCACAAATAGAAATACAACCTTTTTTTTTCTTAATCAGCCATAGGGCATGATAATCTTCAATGAAGAGAAAGAACTTTGATGATTCCAGCATAGTTGAAGGGAGATATAGTTGAGACCAAGGCCTTGCCCAGCTGCCTGATCCTTAGTCCAGTGATCCCATTCCTCACAAGAATATATGATCAGGCTGGGGATGTGGCTCAAGCAGTAGCGTGCTCGCCTGGCATGTGCGGGGTGCTGGGTTCGATCCTCAGCACCACATAAAAATACAATAAAGATGTTGTGTCCACCGAAAACCAAAAAATAAATATTAAAAAATTATCTCTCTCTCTTAAAAAAAAAAGAATATATGATCCAGGCAGTTTCCTTCCTGTTTAGGAAGAGGGAAAAGAGTAGGAAAATATGTAGAAACCATTTATTACATGTATTTCTGATGTGAAGAGGGGTAGTTGGAGCTTATTTCCCCTTACATCATTTTACTTTATTACCTCTTAGCCCTTTGGGTGTATTAGCTAAATTCATGGTCATCCATACTATCCTTCTTGAGGGAGAAGACCCGTTAATTTTTTTGCCTCTTTTTGTGACACCATCTCCCTGACATCCATAAACATTTTGTCTATCTACTACTTTATTTCCCATACCAAATTACGCATATCTATACTTGTTCAACCTAATTCAGTAAGTACTACATGGTAGCATATTCCAGATAATGCAACACCAGCCCAACAAAATCAGAATATCCTTCATTTTAACAAATATCCTTCCAAGGATTGAATTTCTACAAAGATAAATGTCTCATACTGAATCTTGCTTCATCTTTAGAAATTAAATTCCCCAAAAAATGAAAACCAAAATTATCTTCCCCTAATTTTTCATTTTGTTTTAACTCAGCCAGAGTAGGTGTCACCCAGATGCCTGAGTGGAGTCTAGTTTCCTTCAACATCTGTATGCCTGGCTGTATTTCACTATGATTAAAATTCTTCTAGAATTTCTGAAGTTGGATTGATTCAGTTTCATGTATCCTCAACATACCTTATCAGAGACATGAAAAATTGTGGTATAAAGGTGTATTAAGAGTTATAATGCAAAAAATAATAAAAAATTAAAAAGTTTCATGTATCCTTTTTAAATGTTACATTAATTATTAGCCAATCATTGAGAAAACTTATTACAAAAATGGAGATAAAGGTGACTATATATTTATAGAGTACAATAAATTCTGCTACCATGCAACATATGCACAGATAACAGAAAAAAACTGGGATTATATATCCCTTGGGTTTTACTTTTCTCTAATTCCAGTCCCATACTCATAAAATGTGCTTACAACAATCTTAAGCAAAAACAATAATGTTTTTATATTGCTGTTACCAGCACTATTGTTTGGGGAATGAGAATAGAGGGTGCGGGGGTGGGGAGAGAGAGAGGGAAAGAGAGAGAAATATTTATATCTTCATCTGTATCCCTGTCAATTTTTGTTAATTGTACAGTGTCTACAACGTATTAAATAAAATTCAACAAGCATTTGCTCCTGGGAGAATGCAGATGAACTGCCCTGTTTATTTACAAAAATCTCATGGAATTCCAGATCTGTATTAACTCTGTGCTGCTACTTTTGGCACTTACCAAGCATGAATTCATAACAGTCTTGAATTCCCTAGGCTTCAGTTACCCAAATGGCAGAGCTAAATTTCTCCCACCATATAATGTTCCTGCCTTAGCAGTATGCAAATTTTCTTGAAAAACACACCATTCCTCTGCTGCAGGTTAGAAATGGGTTGGGGTGGTGACAGCAAGATACCATATGGCTAACCAATGCACAGAAGTATGTAAGCCCAAATCCTTCCTATCTATAAAGGGTTTTTCCTGACTGGGTTTTCTTTCTCTATGTGGGACTCCACCTTCTAACCTAGCTTTAGTGGAAGGGAAGTGGCCTCGTCAATCAACATTCCCCAAGGATATTCTATTTTTTAGGACAGAATATCTTAATACAAGCTGTATCTGAGATTACCAAACATAGGAGCCTGCATAAAACATTCCCTATATAGGGCTGGGGTTGTAGCTCAGTGGTAGAGCATTTGCCTAGCATGTGTGAGGCACTGGGTTTGATTCTCAGTACCACATATAAATAAATACAATAAAGGTCCACAGATAACTAAATAAAAAAAAAGTTATTAAAATATTCCCTGTGTAAAGCTATGGGAAAGTGCAGTTGAAATGTGGTTCACTTGAAGCCTTAGTGAGGTTTCCTAATGGCACTCTTGTATTCAAGTTCAAATCAAAATAGTTCTCTTCTCTGATCAATCACATAATGCAGGAATATGAATTGATGCCTGTATTCTTAGCACAGAGAAGAACATAGCTGGAATTTCCTCAAGGTAGATCCTGGTTTGCTCACAGTATCCACAGCAGGGAGAGAGGAGGGGCAGGAAAGGAAGTGCCATGCATGGACATGAGATCTATTTGAAACACTGATTCCATTGTTACTGAAAGTTTGGTCCTTGTCCCCAGTACCAATTCAATAATAAAGACAAGGTTTTGAGAAAAAGGAAAAAAGAAATCATTTTGCTTTGCTAGCAAAGGAGAAACACAGGAGATTCCTGTCTGTGATTCTACACATCAGTGGGGACAGAGGGTTTTTAAAGAGGTGATTCAAAGGCTACATTCCAGGGGTGCACCTGATGGGGTTTCAAAATTTACTTGATAATTTGGGAGAGGGAAAAGAGGAAAAAACACATCCATTTTAGAATAAGCCTCAGTGGCCAAGCAGCAAGGACTATATTCAAAGCATGAAGAGGTCTACTGTTACACCATCTATTATTAAACCTGACCCAGTGAGGGTCATGCCATCTGACCTATAATTATTTCCTTTTTAAAAATAATTATACACGATAGTGGAATTTATTGTTCCATATTTGTATATGCATACAATATAATAATATAATTTAGTCTATTTCATTCCCTACTACTTTCTTTTTCCTTCCCTGGCTCCTTCTCTCTGGTTCCCTTCCACTATTCTACTGGTCTCCTTTCTATTAGTATTTCCTTTTCTTAGGAATGAATGAGGTAAGAGAAGGATAGAAAGACAAGTATCTTCCTGGTACAGGCAGAGGGACTGAGTGCTACCTTCTTCATTAAAACGAGAAATTATTCAGGCAAAATGGTTGTGGAAGAAACAGCAATTTTCCAGGCAGTGGGAAAATAATAATGTGGGAAAGAAATATGTTTGTTTGCAAGGAATAGCAGTTGAACTTAAACTAGCTTGAGCAACAAAGGGATTTTAACATGAGGATAGAAGAGTGTCTTATAGAACCCCAAAACAACAAGGCAAGTGAGGTTTTAGGAGTAAGCTGGAGCTAGGAACTCAACTGTTATCTGGAGTATCTCTCTTATTGCTGAATCTTACTGTGTGTCTGCTTCATCTTGCAAAACAGACTAGTTTTTTCTTTTCTATTTCCCAGACCATATGACAGAAAAATGGTTGCTACCAACAGTTCTCAATTTTATACTACTCAGCAGAAGAAAGCAACCATACTGGGATAAGATTTCTTAGTCTAGATTTCAGATTCCTGAGGAAGGACTATGATAGTCCCAGGTTATTTGGTCCACTGTGACCCAGAGATTACGTAACATGAAAACTCCTACATTTAAAATAGATGGAGTTGATGGGAAGAGAATCCCCCAAGAGAAAGGGAATATTCATTAAAGAAGAATTGGAAATAATATATTTCTAAGCATGAAGTGGGATATGGAGAATGTTAGATATAAGGTTGAAGAAGAGATGCTTTATGAAGAGTAATATGGACCTTAAAGCATATTCGGTAGAAAAAAAGGAAAGAAGCCCACTTAGGAAGTTTTTGAAATACACCTGACAAAATAATGATGAAGACCTAAACTTAAGGCAAAAATTGTGGTAGTGCAAGTATAAAGGAAAAATGGATATAAAAAATTTAGGAGATGGAATCAGGAGGGCTTAATTAGATGTGTGACACAAAAGAGAGTGTCTGAAATGACAGGAATATATAGGACTCATGTGGGGGCCTGCATGCAGAATTGCATTGCCCCTTAAGATTATAATTCATTTTGCTTCTTTTGGTCTCAACAAGACATAATTTCAAGAAATCAACAGGCACAGAATAGACAGAGTGTTTCACATATCCTTTATTCACTATTGAATAGAGTACCAAACAAGATGAAATGAACTTTGTAACTAAAGTGGGCAACTTCAGTTGTCTGTATTGCTCTGATTTCTAGAGATGCCATTTTCACATGAATTGAAATAACTACAGGGAACTTTTGTCTATAACAGATATATATATATATATATATATATATATACACACACACACACACACACACACACACACACACACATCTGGAAGAACTACAACAGACTATTCTAAGAGATAGATGAAGTACTTTTTTTTATCCCCCTCTGCCTCCTTTTTCTTTACTCTCTATGTGTGGAAATCTGGGTGAAATGTAGTTACAAATATCTTTTGCCTTATTTCAGACATAAAAGTAATATTTCTCCCTAATCTATGGATATATATTGATATCTATTCATTTATATCTATTTATTCATCTACCTCTTTATTTGGATGCTATTATCTACTAGAATTCCTGAACTAAGAGTCTTTAAGTATAGGATTACAGAATTATTCATTGAATTATTCAATGAAGATTGACTGAGGGCCTATTATGTGCCACATATTATTGTGAATATTGAACAAAGCCAACAGGAATGCCTGTTCTCATGAAGCTCCTATTCTGATTATATAACTTATTCCTCTTTGGTGCATATTTGCACTTTATTTTTCAGGAAAAGGTATAGAAGTCTTGGCATAACACGTAAAATGCTCATAAGACAGCTATTTCTGAGAGAATATGAAATCATTATGTGATGGTACCAGTGTTTCCCTTTTGGGAGTTATTTTGGGAACTGAACAAAGAAAAACACATTGGCATGGAAAGATAATGGGCTCAGGTAGGGATACATTGAATTTGAATTGCTTGGAGGTATCCAAAGCAATGTCTAGCAGGCACCTGAATATACTCAAATCTATTCTGACCTAGATCTCAGGAGGGAAGTCTGAGCCAGCAATATAGATTTGAAAGGTATTCAAGTACAGGTAATAGATTTCAGATAGTAGAACAAGAGAAACAGGCCAAGCACAGAACTGTGGAGGAACACCAACATTTAAGGAGTGGGTAGAAGAAAAGGCTATGAAACCTATAGAAATTAAAAAGGTAAAAAGGAAGGAAACCAACAAGAAGAATGTGTGTCCCAGAACCAAGTTAGTATACAATTTCAAGCAGACCAAAGTGATCAATATTATCATGTGCAGCAGTGAGATCCAATAAGAAAAGTGTTGAAAGTTCCCAGTACATAAAGAAATTTGTCAGTATTTGGTGCTTTTAACAAAAGAGGTTTTAGAGGTGGAAGTGAAATCCTTACTACCATGTTTGAGAGGTGAATGGGAAGTGAAGGAATAGAGGCAATGTATGTAGATAAATAACTCTGAGAAGGAAAGTTGATAGGATAACTGAAGACACATCTAAGAAACTAAAGAAGGGTCCAAAATAAAGGAAGAGTATTCCTTTTAACAATGGAAGAACATTGATTAAGTTTTATAGGCTGAGGAGAGTGACGCACTAGAGAGAAGTGTAGGATACTGGAATCATAAAGTAAAAGCAACAGGGCAAGATCTCTGAGGGGCTGAATGAGACAAGGATCAGGAGCTCAGATTGACAATTTAGTATTACACATGCTATGTGAAACTGCAGGGATAAAGGTTTAACATGGGAGCAGATGCAGATTATAGGTGAGAAAATTTCCTGTTAGCTTTATTTTTTAAAGGAAAGTACAAAATAAAGCCACTCATTCTGTGGTGGGCTTGAGAAATAGGTGATGAAGTCATCAGTAAATGTGGAAAATGGTTAAGGATGGGAATAATAGTAGGACAGAACTGGAGAGAGATTGCTCAGGAAAAAGTGAAAGGATTGCCAAGCAGTACTGAGTCAAGAAACTAGATCTGTGGTGACACAAATTTCCATTAAAAGGTATTGTCTTTTGCTTGACAATCTCCATAACCAAACGCTGAGTCAGGCTCCTCTGAGTCTTCTTAATTAAGACTTGAAGTTGGGGTCTGCCTTTGACCCACTTAGTTCAGTTTTAGCAAGAATCTTGAGTCAGTATGTTAAAAATGATCCTTCCTTGTTATCTGATCACCCTTGATATCTGATCAGACTCCTTATATTCCATTCTCATTATGGTCTTGCTTTAGCAAAAATCCTGTTGAGTAGGTTTAGCAAGAAGCCCTCTAGCAGGGACTAGAGTTGTGGCTCAGTGGTAGAGCACTTGCCTAATAAGTGTGAGGTACTGGGTTTGATCTTCAGCACTACATAAAAAATTATTTAAAAAACAAGCCCTATAGGCTGTAGGGTTCATATAGATTACTTACCCAGGTGAATCTTGGGATTTTCTACTTTCTTCTGTATTATAGGCAATGATGAACTACTAAAAAATAGCTCTAATTTTTACTGAATGCTTACTCTGTGCCAGAAGAAGTTATGTGTTAAGTGCTTTACAGGCATTCTTTCATTGAACTTTCATAACTATTCTGTAAGTACTATGATTATCCCTATTTTTCTAGCTGAGGAAACAGATTCAGAGAGGTTCTGCATCCTAACTCAACAAACAAAACAAAAACAGAGCTATTCAGTGGTGGAACAGAAGTTTAAATTTGGTTCTAACTCCAAAGTCCATTCTCTGAACCAGAGAAGTGAGAATAGATGACGTACAAAATCATTCTGATAGAAATATGATAAAGGACTGAAGGGAGACAAGTCTAAAGGCAGGGAGACCCTAAAGGATACTGTTGTGGTAGTCAAGATTTTTTAGGCCCCATTAAGGGGGCTGTCCCTTAATCATGGGAGTTTTGCAGACAAGTGACATGGTCAGATAAGTTATTTAGAAACTCCCTTTGGCAGGCCTTGTGAAAGATAATTGGAGGAGGCAAGACTAAAGGCGGCGAAATAAGTAGGGAGGTTGTTGAACTCTTACTCTAACTGCCCAGTTAGTTAGTTAGGGGCTGGGAGATGGTGGTATTCCAATTCCCCAGCCCTTTCGAATTGCAGAGCAACCTGGACCTCTCCCTGTCCCACCCTTCCCTTGACATCACTCCATTTAGGTTCCCAAAAGTGGGGTTTTGCGCACTTTTCTAGATGGCAGACTGGCTAGTCCGAGCTCTTGACAGTGGCGCCAGCGGTGGCGGCGGTCGCCGGCGGGGGTGGG
>NW_026000294.1:6958442-7008155 GCF_001458135.2 Marmota marmota marmota | reverse complement strand
GGGGAGGGGCTCCCCCCTGCAGAGACTGCGTCGAGCAAGGCGATGACCAGGACCTTAGAAGAGTAGGGGTGAGTAGTGGCACCACACTCGCCCAGTGCTGGATCGCCTTCCTGGCTTCCAGGGCCCCGGGAGGCGAGCAAAGCGATTTCTCCTGCAGAAGCTTCTGATGCTTCTCCTACATCTCCTCTCAAGCTCACTAATCCCTTCGAGGTAGTTTTCCTTCTGAGTCATGACTTTCTGGGTTAGACCCTGGTGTCCAGGAACGTGGAGTCTGTGTTTAAGGCCTGGCTTTGCTTCTTAGATGCCTTAGATGCTGATAATTCTACGTACAGTCACGCAGCTTGGTCCTTGACTCGGGGACTGACTCTCCCAGTGCCATGCTCGCCCCTTTCCCTTCGTTCTGGCTCTGGCTTTTGCTCTCGCGAGGCTCAGCCTGACCTACAGACTTTTCAGGAGCCATTCTCTAGGCTGCTGTCTTTTCTTGACTCAACGCTTGAACAGCTAGCTCGAGTGGCCCCTTACTTTTCAGTGTTCTTTCTACTCGTGTGCCAAGAGCTTCTGAAAGCCTGTGCCTGGCTTCTGACTCCTGAGATGTAAAAGTACGAAGATAGTACTTACATTGAATGGTAATACTAAAACAAACTAGCAACACTAGTCACTACTCGACTTCCAAAGTGCCATCAAACTTGAGAAGTAGGCAGAGTAGATGATTGATAACAGGGGAATTAGGCTTTACAAACTACTCTTCATCCAGAATGACATACTTTTTCTTTTATAAATATGTTGATGAAACCAAAATGTTCCAAATAAAACTGAGGATGGGTCATTGTGATCTCTTGTTACTCCTGAGGTAGCCTGCAGTTGAAAATAGTCACTTCCAAAAACATTGATATGGGTGCGTTTTGAAAAGGAAAGACATTATCTCTGAGGAGTGATATTTTTCTTTAAAAGTAGGTGGTCAGAATTTTCAGTTCATAGTTGAACCCTTTCAAAAGTGAACTGAATTTAAATTAAATAGTAATTCTGATTGTAAGGTGCTCTGAGCAGACAGTCAATGATGGATTTCTTCTTTTCTTTGGCTCTCTTCCCTCCCTACTGGTATTAGGCCATTTTAGGTTCCTTTATCCAAAAGAAGTGGTGAAAAAAAGGCAGAATAATGGAAAAGCCAAATTTAGTTTTTAGCTTAAAAGCTAAAGATATTTAAAAGTATATAGATGTCATTTGTGATTAGATAACTTTATTTAGTGAATCTGTTAAGACTGCCAACTCCCTGATAGTTTTTGGGTGAAATACTTTGCCTTGGCAGCATTTTTGTTTGAGCTTCTCTTGGTTATGGTTCAAAGCACAACATAATTCTGGTACTACTGGAAAATGATCTTGGTCCTCAGTGTGTATTGTTTGTTTTGTATACTGGCAATCTGGAGTACTTCTAGTTGCTACATTCCAAAGTTAAAGATTTTTTTGTTTTGTTTTGGACAATCTCTTGATGATTATTTTGAATAATCATAACTTTGAATTATTTGAAATAATGATGTGCCATATGAGTAAGTATTGTTCACTTTCATGTACTTGCAGAACCAGGAAGTGATTGGATCCAATATATTTCTATTGTAATGAATATGGCTAGGTAGGCACCAAATACACACGAGCACTTAACAAGGTTGTCATAACCAAGTGGCAAATTAATATTGATAGCTCATTTTGCAGGTGCAGTCAGAACACTTGACCAATGAACTCTGGAATGAGTTTTTTTTTAAGTTACTTTCAAGAAGCTTTAATTTTCAAGCTTCTGTTCATTACTCACTACTGTCCTGCATAGTGTGGAGGACAGAACAAAATATATATATGAGACATCATAGTCAATAATTGGAACACAGAACATTGCAGAATAGGAACTAAAAGAATTAAGAGTTAAGAGAGATCACCAGAGGCTGGGTTTTGCCTGAAAAGTTTTTATAGGAAAAATCAGTCTAGATTTTGGAAATATAAGCTTTGTTGGAAGGGGAAGGAATTCAGCATAGCATGAGCTAAGGTACTTGATTTTCTAATGCTTGTGTTTAGTATTCTCTTAGGTAAACCTAAATAAGGAAGGGACCATCAATGGCAATTAAGTTCTTTGTAGTGGGCATAATTTTCATTGATAGATTACATAGGAAATTAATAAATATAAATAATTTAACAAATGTTCCTGCTATAAAAGTCAGACTTAAAAACAACTGTTCTATTTCCTGGAGCATGTGAAAATGTTTTCTAGGTAAGTATAGATAATTAAGTTCACATATTTTTATGATATGTACATTTTTACTGTTCATTTTGTACTATCTAGGAAGAGACAGTTATAACTTAAGTGTTTCATAAAAAACTGGTCTGATAAGTACAACCTTATGTTCTTAGTATGCTCCAAAGACTACTGGACAAATTCCATAAGCAACATGAATTTTGGTTCATTAAAATATACAATAACTTAGTTTTTAGTATTACCATTTAGTACTACTATTTCTATCATTTTCTGAAACAAAGGGGAGAGATATGTCAGAGGCCTGAATATTTATACCTGTCAAAGCTGTAATATTATTAATAAGGCAAATATTAATAATTGGCAGCTAATATCAGTATTTAAAATACAATTACACTCAGCAACTTATCGAGATCCTGTCTCAAAATGAAAATAAAAATGACTGGGAATGTGGCTCAGTGGTTGATTGTCCCAGGATTCAATACTTGGTACCAAAAAAGAAAAGAAAAGTCTACTGTAATTACTGATGGTCCCTGTCTTAGTATGGTTTCTCTTACAATTTTTTAACTTTACAGTGTACACTGGTGCAAAAACAATATGCATTAAGTAGAAACTACTTTTAATTTTGAATTTTGATCTTTCCCAAGCCTTGCAATATGTGTTTCAATATTCTCTAGCACCGGGCATGGTGATGCATGCCTGTAATCCCAGAAGCTCAGGAGGCTGAGGCAGGAGGATCTTGAGTTCAAAGTCAGCCTCAGCAAAAATGAGGCACTAAGCAACTCAGTGAGACCCTGTCTCTGAATAAAAAATACAAAATGGGGCTAGGGATATGGCTCAGTGGTTGAGTGCCCCTGAGTAATATATATATATATAGTGTGTGTGTGTGTGTGTGTGTACACACACACTCTAGCAATGTTGGGCAGCTGCAGTGAGCCATGACTTTCTGTCAGCCATGTGATCATGAGGAGTAATAACCTCTACTCTATACTGTACTGTGTTGCTAAGCAATGTTCAATAGGTTAAGTGTATTAAGTGCATTTTTCACATGATATTTTCAACCTGTGATAGTTTTGTTGGGGAATAACTCCATCATACATGAAGGAGCACCTATATTGTATCAAAAAAGAGGCATGTCTTCCAACAGAAATTCACATTTTGGAATTAACCAGGATGCATACACTTAAGGAACAATATAGCCAAACTTGAAAAAAAATGTTTTTGAGTACTAGGATTAAACTCAGGGACACTCAAGCACTGAACCACATTCCTAGCCCTATTTTGTATTTTATTTAGAGCTAGGGTCTCGCTGAGTTGTTTAATGCCTCGCCATTGCTGAAGCTGGCTTTGAACCTGTGATCCTCCTGTCTCAACCTCCCAAGCTGCTGGGATTATGAGCATGCACTCCCGCTCCTGGCTCCCAACTTGAGGCTCCAAATTTTTGAGGTTTCTATACACTAGCTTGTACCTTTCATGTGGTATCTTTTGCTACAGCATTAGTCTTCTTTGATTAAAATTACTTCTTAGATTTTAATTCACAGTAGCTTAAAGTTTCTAGATTCAACAAGTAAAATTTTTATTTCAACTATTGTCTACTTAGCAGGTCTGATAATGGTTAAATAAATCATATTAGAGAACATAATGATCCATTCAGACTCAGTCCACAAATATATGATTATTGTTGGAATTCAACCAGTTAACAAGTAGCGAAATGTATTCAGAAGTTATTGAGGTAAATCTCCCTTGCTAAACAAATGTTGCACATTTCTATTCTTAGCTTCTTATGCTAGTATCAAAAGGAAGATCTTTTGAAAGAGAACTGGTGAATTGAAATGATGGAGAAACTGCTGAGACAATGAAAAGTAATTTAATTCAAGTTCTAAGTACTATGATGGTTTAAGGTGCATATCTTAGTTGATGACAGCATGTGAAACAGGGTAAAGAACTGTCAGTTTCTGTACATCTCATCTAATTACTGAGTCCTGATGAAGAACAACATTATACTGAGTACTAGCAATGTATTCATAAGTTTTACTTTTTCTTAAATATGTAGTTTTACAAGTGTTATTCTATTCTATGATCTTTTTGTGGGTGTGTCAAATGACCATTTTCCAGCTGAGCACATCTGTACATTTTATGATGGAAGGTTATCAGAAATACGTCTTTTTCCCCAACTATTCCTTTGGAGTAAATTGTCCTAGAACATAACCTTTTTCATTAAGTGAAAGATACCAATAGCAAAGATACTTCAGTGTAGGAAAAGGGGTAGACAGTGGAATTCCTTCTTCAAATACTGTGCCTACAAATAAAACAAAACCCTTCATATATAAATTATCAACTAATATTCATTGGAGCTGTCTCATGCACTGTTATCATTCTCTTAATGTCATATTATGCCTTGTTAACTCTTTGAAACATGGGCATCCAAAAGTTCCCCTGTGGTCTGATTCGTTATTTTCCTACCCACCAATGTACCTCTGGAATTAATTTTGTTGTTGATAATATTGTGTAATAGAAAATTTTGTAACAAATTGTAGTTGCAATAAATATTAACTGAAACCAGGAATTGTGAAATAATTAATAATGATGAAATGGCATTTTATAACAACTTTAATTTAAAACCACTGTAGAGTAAGCATTAGTATATCCATGTATTTCATGATTGCTTTTTCTATTTCTATGAGGAATGTCATTGGAATTTTGATCGGAATTGCATTAAATCTGTATAGTGCTCTTGGAAGTATGGCCATTTTGATAATATTAGTTCTGCCTATCCAAGAGCAAGGTAGATTTTTCCATCTTCTAAGGTCTTCTTAGATTTCTTTCTTTAGGGTTCTGTAGTTTTCATTATATAAATCCTTCACCTCTTTTGTTAAGTTGATTCCCAAGTATTTTATTTTTTTTTTGAGGCTATTGAAAATGGGGTAGTTTTCCTCATTTCCCTTTCTGAGAAGTTGTCACTGATATACAGAAATGCCTTTGATTTATGGGTGTTGATTTTATATCCTGCTACTTTGCTGAATTCATTGACTAGTTTTAGTTTTCTGGTGGAACTTTTAGGGTCTTCTAGGTGTCCCTGACCTTTCACATTTCTGAATTATAGAGCTCTTCATTAAGCTCACTTTTTGTACTTCACTTCCACTTTTCCTAACCACTGTGGATATTGGGTTTGTCCTTATTGTCACTTCTAAGTTATTTCTGTGGCCCCTAAATGAGTTTTACAAAAGACATTTGCATATATTACATTTATATATATGCATATATTTGTATATTTATTATATAAATATCTTCAAATATATGCATGTATATATGACATATACAAATATCTTTCTATATACAAATATAGTTATATGTAATATGTAATATAGGTATATATAATGTCTATATTTGGATATGTATTTGTATATATTTGTATATATATATGCATGAACATATGTATATATATTATGTAATAGAAACCAAATATGATTGTACATTTGTTATTTACAGATGTATATGTATACATATGTATGTACATATATTACATATATATGTCATTTAGGAGAGATTTTATGTGATAATTTAAATGGCCAGATCCCTATCAGATGAATTGCATTTGAAATTGGGTGATTTGACTCAAAGTAGCAGTAGGGAGAATAATTTATGTGTTTGTTTGTTTTTTTTAAACTCCATCTATCCCAGGAAATTTAAAAATCATTATTATATAAAGTAAATTGTTGTAAGTTGAATACTCTTGAATAAAAGTAGGACTTCTTTCATTGGGATTAATTCAGAGTTCATCATTATATTTTTATCATCTGTGCTTATATAGTTATACTTAGGTTTTATTATATTTTAGAATAAAAATGATTATCTTCTCTGTTTTCTGATCTTATTGTCAGTACTTTGTATTTATATATCTTTCAGTGGAGACATTTAGAGGATACTTTTATATTCTGTGACATTTCTTACCATCTACTTGGAACTGCTTTTATATTTCTTCCAAACTGAAAACTAGTTGACATATGAGTTGTAACATAAATAGGTTTGATTCTACAGGTCATGTATAAGCCAGTCTCATTACTTACAAGTGTGCCTTTGTATTTCTGGGTATATTTCATACACCAGTACATTTAATGGTTCTTGGTGAGTTTAATCTCTAAATGTGCACATATATCCTTATGTTCTATTTCTCTTCCTGCACACTTTCAAGCCTATCATTGTTAACTGCGTTGTCTGTGCTCATCATCAATAGACTTAATTGCTATTGTTTTATATTATTGCTGCCCATAGGTACCTGTGATTTCATAGAAAAAGAAAAATGTAGGTGTATAGAAAAGGGGTATTAGATTTTGTTTCAAATTTTTCTAACTTTCCAATATTTTAGGGAGAATAAGTCTAAAATCATTGAAGTTTTTAATATTAGAATATTTTTATGAGCTGGTATTTTATGCATTTCATATGTATGTGGTAAACAGATTTGGATGAACAGAGTAGTAAATGTAGGTATCTTGTTCTAATAAACAGGAGAATGATTTATAGTGAATGTATTCAGTGGATTATATATAAAAAATGTATGTCTAAAATGCTTAAGGGGGGCTGGGGATTTAGCTCAGTTGATAGAGTGCTTGCCTTGCATGCACAAGGCCCTGGGTTCAATCCCTAGCACCACAAAGTGATAAAGTGCTTAAGGGTTCTTTGAAGTAGTTTCAATTTCCACTTTATTGTCTTATTTATTAATTTGTTAGCAAACTCTATACAAAAATATCCTAATTTATTTTTTTTTACTGTGAATTATAACAAATGCTGGTTCAGTGAGTCCAACAAAACTTTATTAATTCACACATGCCCCACAAATAAACAATTTGTAATAGCCTGGAGAGAGAGATGGATGGATGGATGGATAGTTAGATAGATAGGTAGATAGGAAGGTAGATAGATAGATAGAATGGTCATAAAAACATTTTCAACATAGTGTCAACCCATGCTAGTGATGAATTCTACTTTATAGAAAAAGCAGCTATA
The DNA here is from genome assembly GCF_001458135.2 of Marmota marmota marmota. Classification (NCBI taxonomy): domain Eukaryota; kingdom Metazoa; phylum Chordata; class Mammalia; order Rodentia; family Sciuridae; genus Marmota; species Marmota marmota. Next base: position 7,000,915 of record NW_026000294.1, on the reverse strand, counting down.
TTCCTACCAGATGTTAGGAAGTAATAGAGCATGTATCAGTGTATTGGTACTGAATGCAAGTAAGTGCTAAGAGGGAATGCTAAAGTTAGGAAGATCTAGGTTTTAAGTATTTAAAAACCTAAGCACCCTGTTACTAATTAGGATATTAGATGTAATGGGACTGTGAAAGAGATTTGAAAACTCTTAACTCAAATTGATTATCTTTATCTGAAATGCTTGGGATTTCAAAGTGTTTCAGATTTTGGAGTTTATTTGGATTTTGGAATATTTGCATAGATTTACCAGTTGATGATCCCTAATCTAAAAGTCAAAAATTTGAAATATTCAGAAATATGGAACTATTTGAATATGACATTTTTCTCAAAAATTTTTGAAATTTGGAGCATTTTGAATTTCATATTTTTATATTAGGGATTGTCAATCTATAGTGTATGCAAAATTGAGGTAATAATTATTATGGTAAACTACTATTAGATATTTTAAAAATTGCAATGGCAGTATTATTTGGATATAAATTCACTGCATTTAAAAGTTTGTATTGATTCATCAGAGTATGAAAGCAAAATGTGCATTAAAAGTTATGACCCAGTAGTTTTACTTATTGGTGCATATTGTACAGAATAGTGGGTTTCACTGTGGCAAATTCTCACATATATATAGCATAATTCAATTAATTTCAATCCCCAATACCTCTCCTTATCCTCTTTTGTTCCCTCCTCCCATTCCATTACTCTACACTAATGATCTCCCTTCTACATTCATGATATCCCTCCCCCCCCAACTAGCCTCCACATAGGTAGAAAATATACTTGTCTTTTTAGTCTGGTTTATTTCATTTAACATGATGATATGCAGTTTCATTCATTCTTCTGCAAATGACATAATTTTGATCTTTACAGCCGAATAATAATGCACTGTGCATATATACACCAATTTTACTTCATTCATTCATCTATTGACAAACACCTAGGCTGATTCTATAACTTGGGTATTCTGATGTGCCATGATAAATATGGGTATGCAGGTATCTCTAAAGTATGTTGACTTAGTTCTTTTGAGTAAATACTGAGGAGTGGTACAATTGGATTATATGGTGGTTTTGTTTTTTAGCTTTTTTTTAAACCAGGGGTACTTAACCATTGCCGCATTTCCAGCCCTTCTTATTCTTTTTTACATTTTAAGACAGGGTCTCATTTAGCTGCTTAGGGCCTCACTAAATTTGTGAGGCTGGTCTTGAACTTGCAATGCTCCTGCCTCAGCCTCCTGAACTTCTGGAATTACAGTTGTGCTCCAACCACACCTGGCTTATATTTTTGAGTAACATCCATACTGATTTCCATAAATGGCTATAATAATTTACATTCCCACCAACACTGTATAAATTCCTCTTCCCCTGAATCCTTACCAGCATTTGTTATTATTTGTATTGATGATTGCCATTCTGACAGGTGAGATGGAATCTTAGTGTAGTTTTGATTTATATATCCCTGATAGTTAAAGATGATGAATATTTTTCCTTATAATTATAGACTATTTGTACTACTTTTTTTTCAGAAGTTTCTGTTCAGTTTATTTATCCATTCAGTGAATGGGTTATGTATTTGGGGGGTCAGTTTTTTAATGCATTATAGTTATACATATTAGTTGGGTTCATTTGACATAATCATATATACATGGAATATAATTTGCACCATTTCAGTCCCTAGTACTTTCTTTTTTCCTCCACCCTACCCCTAATACCCTTCTTTTACTTTACTGGTCTTCCTTCCTTTTTAAAAATTCATGCTTTATAGATATACATAGAGATGGTTGATTTTTTAAAATTCTTTTTATATCCTGCATATTAGTAATTTGTCTGTAAACTTGTTTGTTTGCAAAATTTTCTCCCATTCTGTAGGCCCTCTCTTCACTCTTTTGTTTCCTTTGCTATAGAGAAGCTTTTTAATTTAATATTATCCCACTTATTGATTCTTGCTGTTATTTTCTGAGCTTTAGGAGTCCTATTCAAGAAATTGTTGTTATGCCTACATGTTGAAGTGTTTCCCCTTTGTTTCCTTTAGCAGTTGCAAGATTTCTGGCCTTACACTAAAGTCTTTGGTCTATTTTTGAATTGACTTGTACAGGGTGAAAGATAGGGATGTAGTTTTCATTTTTCTAAATATGGATATCCAGTTTCCCGAGCACCATTTGTTAAAGAGGCTGTCTTTTCTCCAGTGTTTGTTTTTGGCACCTTTATCAAGAATCAAATGACTAGCTGTTTAAGTTTGTCTCTGTGCCGCCTTCTATTCCTTTGGTCTTAGTGTCTGTTTTAATGCCAGCACCATGCTGCTTTTGTTACTATGGCTCTGTATTTTAATTTGAAATCAGGTATTCTGGTGCCTCTAGCATTGTTCTTTTTGCTCAGGATAGCTTTGGCTATTCTGGCTTTTTTGTTTTTTCATATGAATTTTAGGATTGTTTTTTCTATTCTCTGAAGAATACACCCAGTAGTCTTAATATGTTGATGGTGTTGTCCTAGCTTGGAAAGTAGTAAACTTCAGGATCTTATTCCCCAGTTCTGAATTAATAATCATATAATGAATGTCTGTATGTTGATACCAATTTGTACTATGTTATTTTGCAATAAATTTTTAATATTCTATTTTATTTTGCAAATGAGTTTTAAAGCCTAGCATTTCTGATATTCTGGGATTAAGTTCTTCTGACAAAATACTGGAACTTCCACTCTGGTTAACTCATTAATGAGAACAGAACACAACCACACCTAATAATAGGGTTTCTAGAGGATTGCTATTTACTACTTATGTTCTTTCGAGGGTGGGGGGGGGACCTAGTTCTTTGTTTCATTCCTTTTACAGTAATGATAATTTGCCTCTACTGTGTAATTCATGGTTATTTACTTATAGACATTAGATCTTAGGTGTAACGGCAAAGGAAAGCAACAGCACAGAGGTTATAGAATCAATCAGAATAAAAATTTAGCTCTTTGGAATTTTTTTAACTAATTAGAATTCTCTTCATCTCCTACCTCCTTTGCCATTCCTGTGACATGCATGATAAGCTTTGCTGTGTGTATTTATGGATGAGAGGAAGAGAGAGTGAATGCTTATAGCTAAACATCAAATGCAAAGTAGGAATTAGTGAAATCTATTTAATTCTTAGTAATTTATTTTACAGAAAGCAATAGAAGTTTATAAAAATGTAAAATAATTTAACTTTGAAAGATAATTTTGAATTTACATTTGAATATGAATGTTTCTAATCTAGGTACTCCCAGAGATTCCGTTAACTAAAAGATGGAATATAATAGCTTGCTCATGAATTCTCTAATTAACTAATGACTAATCCAAATATGTAATGAAGCTGTGGCAAGGATGCTTCATATAAGATGTCCAGAGTTTTAAGTTGTAAGTTGTGTATAATTTTTTTACTGACTATTGACCAAAAAAAAAAAAAAATATATATATATATAGTACTGGGAATTGAATGGAGTACATGGTGCATGCTATGCTCGGTAAGAATTCTACCACTGAGATGCATACCCAGCCCTTTTGAGACAGGGTTTCGCTCAATTGCCTACGATGACCTCGAACTTGCAGTCCTTTTGTCTGAGACTACCAATTCGCTAAGATTATAGGCATGCACACCTGCCTTGTATGTGTCTTAGATAAAGATTTTTGGTAAGCCAGGATTGTTGTGCACACTTGTAGTCCTAGCTACTCAGGAGTCTGAGGCAGAAAGATTCCTTGAGCCCATGAGTTTAAGACCAGTCTGGGCAACATAGTGAGACCCTGTTTAAAAAAAAAAAGATATTTTTGATATCAAATAATAAAATGTACTCCAAACTAACTTAAAGTATGAAGGGGGAGAATATGAATGAATTTATAGAATTTGGTAAGGAAGGAAGTGTAGACTAGACACATGATAAAGGACTTGAACTAGGATGAAAAGCTATCAGTAGCTAAGGAACCATTGTCTGCTCTTTCTCTTCTCTTTCCTGATCCCTGAGGCCATAGGCATTAGAGTGTCTCCTGTTTATCTCTGTTTCTTTCAGTATGTGTACCTAATTCTTCTCACTCCCTCAGCACGTGTCTTATCCAAGAGCTCCCAAGTTTACATATTCTAAATTCAGGCAATCAGAAGAGACTCATTAGCATTTCTGAATCCTAATTCCCAATTCCGATTGACCTAGTTTGGACCATATGTCCAATTTGTCTATGGATGGAGGGGCAAAATCATGTTGCATATTTGTGGTTATTAGGCCCCAACCACAAATAAGTGTACATACAGTTTCCAGAGAACAGGAGGTGTGGGATGAACAGAATCTCAAATAGTGTCTACCATGGAGTATAAACCGTGGTGCATGGAATACAGGAATACATTATGTAAAGACACATGTATAAAATATGTTTCTTAAAAAAAGAAGAAATAGATCACATTTACCATCTGCTTATTTTCATTCAGAGAACAAGAATGAACATTAGAGATCATATCATCGAGCCTACTCATTTTAAGGAAACTAAGGCCCAGAGATATTTTTAGTAAAATAAAACTTGTCCAAAGTCACACAGTAAGTTAATATAAAAGCTGTGATTAGAATGAAAACTTTGTGGTTTCTAGTTTTTCCTAGATACTAGCATCCAGAATAACCAGAGTATCTGATAATATGTCAACATGTTTTAAAATAAGCCTCATGAAACATACAATAATGTGTGATTTTTGTCTAAGCAATAAAGTAAATGTAGAGGAGACTAAAAATTATGTCTTAACAATGATGCAGAAAATATCAGAAGTCGATGGGTAATATCCATTTTTTTCAAAAATAAAAATTTAGAAGGTACAAAAACAGGATGATTCTAAAGAACAGATAGGCTTAAGGAAACAGTGATGTAAATATCACATCTTGGCTACTGGGAAACCTAGATTTTAAATCAAATCGGTTTTCCCCCTTTTGATTTATGCATTCATTAAACATGTGTTTATTGAATGTCTACTAAGTGTTCAGCTCTGTTTTAGGCACCAGGGATACAGTGGTAAGCAGAACAAAGTTCCTACACCCATGGAGTTTGCATTCTAGAGGCAATGAATAAACAATATATAATGCATGATGTTATTGATAAGGGCCATGAGGCTAATAAAGCAAGATAAGGGTAAAAGGAGAAATATATAGTGCTATTTTAGATACAGTGGTAAGGGAGAGTGTCTCTGATGAGGTTACATTCAGCAGAAACCTGGATGCGACAAGGAAGTAGGACATTTGAATATCTGGAGGAAGAATATTTCAGGCATAATAAGGTGTGCAAAGGTCCTGAGATAAGATCCTGATTGACATGTTCAAGATTTAGCAAGTAGGACAATGTATCTAGAATGTAGAGAGTGATGGAGACAATGATAGTAAGCATCAGGCAAAAGATGTGTTCTGAGGCCAAATTGTAGGGCAACCAGCAGTTTCAGATTTTACTCTCTGTGCTGAGAAAGCATGGAATTTTGAGAGATTAGTGGCTTGCTTTGATTTAGTCCCTTTGATTAGGAACTGCTCTGTGGAGAGGGCAAGAGAAGTATGGAGATCAATTAGGAAATGTTACGGTAATACAAAGAAAAAAAATGTTTGAATTGGGGTGGCAATAGTAGAGAAAGTGAAAAGTAGTCAGATTCTGAATAAACATACACAGGCACTGACATATACATACATAAATATACTGTATATGCTATTTTTAAAAATATTCATAGGAAGTTTCAGCAAATGTACAGAGAGATCTTGTTCACACTTCACCTAGCCTGCTTCAGTGTTATATTGCATAACAACAGTATAATATCCCCCAAACAGGATACTGGCATTGATGTTATTCAGATTTCCCTCTTTCATAAGCACTTGTATGTGTGTAGCTGTATGCATTTTTCACATGCCTAGCTTCATGTAATAAATACTACATAAAATATTCAAGTCTGCTTAAAGGCACACCTCCTTTCTTTACCCCATTCCCAAACCTCTAACCTCTAATCTGTTCTCTCTATACATGATTATGTTATTTTGTGTATATTATGTAATGTTTCTGTTTCTATTTAGTAATTTTCTTTGCTTTGAAGTCTACTTTATCTGAAATCAGTATACCTACTGGCACTTTTTAAAAATTCACGTTTCAATGACATAGACTTTTTCTTTTTACTTTTAATGTTCTCATGTTGTTACTTTGAACTTCTTGTATATAGTATAGATGGGCCATGTTTTTTTTAATTTACTGTAAGGCTCTGTCTTTTAATTTATGCATTTATACTATTTATATATTAAAATAAATAGGGTATGATTGCCTTCTACTTTTTACTGTCTAAAATACACATAATCTGAAATCTATCTTCTTTGCAAACTTTTAAGTGTACAATACAGTATTATTAACTGAATGCACATTGATGTACAGCAGGCTTCTAGAACCTTTTCATCTTGTATGATTGAAACCCTATACTGATTGAACAGCAGCTCCACATGTCCCTTTCTTCCCAGTCTGTGGCAACCACTATTCTCCTTTCTGTTTCTATGCATTTGAGTACTTTAAATATGTCCTATAAGTAAAATATTGCAGTATTTGTCCTTCTGTGGATGGATTATTTCACTTAGCACGAAGACTTCGGGGTTTATCCAAGTCATAAAATATGACAGGATTTCCTTCTTTTAAAAGCTGAATAATATTTCAGTAAGGGCACAGTTTGTATATCTATTCCTCTCTTGATGGACATACAGGTTGTTTCTATCTCTTGGCTATTGTGAAAAATGCTACAATGAACATGGACATATAAATATCTCTACCAGATACTGTTTTGATTCTTTTGAATATGTACCCAGAAGTTGAATTACTGGATCATATGATAGTTTTATTTTTAATTTAATGAGAAAGCTCCATACTCTTTTCCATAGTTGTTGCACCATTTTACAGTCCCAGCAACAGTGCACAGAGGTTTCAATTTCCAATAACACTTGATTTCTTTTTAAAACAAATTGTGTATATTTAGCATATATATAATATGATGCCATGAGGTATATAAAATATATACATGTATATATATATATGTGTGTGTGTGTGTGTGTGTGTGTGTGTGTGTAAATATAGATATTTACTACAGTGAAAGAAATTAACATATCAGTCATCTCAAACATTTACCCATTTCCCCTCATGTCCAGAGCAGGTACAATCTACTCATTTAGCAAAAATCCTGAATTATAATATACTGTTTTTTCCTTTCTCCACATTTTATTGGTGCATTATACTTGTACATAATAGTGGATTTTTTTCTTATGTATTATTACATGCACACAATATAACAATATAAGTTGGCCAGTATCCGTCTCCAGCATTTCCCTTCTCCCTCCCTCCTCCCACCAGAGTCCCTTTTCTCTATTGAACTTCCTTTCCTTTTTATGCAATTACCACCACCTTTCTTTTAATTTTTCTTTTTTTTTAGTATTTATTTTTTAGTTTTCAGTGGACACACCATCTTTATTTTATTTTTATGTGGTGCTGAGGATCGAACCCAGCGCCCTGTGCATGCCAGGTGAGCGTGTTACCGCTTGAGCCACATCCCCAGCCCCCTTTCTTTTTCTTTTAATTCTTTTGCTTCTACATATGAGAGAAAATGTATGAGCTAAGCTTATTTCACTAAATATAATGGTCTCAAGTTGCATCCTTCTTGCAAATGCTGTAATTTCATCTTCTTTATAGCTGAATAAAACTCCATTGTGTATGTATACCACATTTCTTTCCATTTTCTATTTTTAAAAACATTATAATTACACATAATATTAGGGTTTATTTTGGCTAATTAATAAGTGTAATGAATTTGATTTTGATTTTAATCCTCATTCCCCTCTCCATTTTTCCTTCCCTGCTCTCTCCCCCTGTTCTCTCTCCTCCCCTCTATTGATCTTCTTTTCACTCTTTTATTTATTTTTGATTGGTAATATAATAAAAATTGATTAAAGTTCACTTACTTTTGGTGAAATTATTTTTAGAAAATTTATATATGCATATAACATACTGTTGTTTAACTTATTTAAACTTCACCCTTTCCCTTTCTGTCTTTCCTCCTTCTTCTACTCTACTGATCTACCTTATATCTTTATGGTATCCAATCTCCTTCCTTGCCACCTTCTCTCCCTTATTTTGCTCTAGCTTCCACATATGAGAGAAAACGTTTGACTTTTGATTTTCTGAGCCAGGCTTTTTTCACTTAGCATGATATTCTCTATTTCCATCCATTAACTAGCAAATGCCATTATTTTATTCTTCTTTGACTAAGTAATATTATCATATTTTCTTAATCCATTCATCTGTTGATGGACATCTGGGTTGATTACATAGTTTTATATCACATTTTATTTATCCATTCATCTGTCAGAAGAGTAACTAACAAAGATTTTCTTTCATTCTGTGGGTTCTTTCTTCACATTTGTAATTGTTTCCTTTGCTATGCAGAAGACTTTTAATTTGATATCATCTTATTTATTAGCTCTTGGAGTATTATTTCCTGAGCTTTAGGAATACTATTGAGAAAGTTGTTGCCTGTGCCTATATGCTGGAGTGTTGACCTGATTTATTTTATTTTATTTTTTTGTGGTGCTGGGGATTGAACCCTGGGTTTTGTGCATGTGAGGCAAGTAGTTTACCAACTGAGCTATATACCCAGCCCAACTCTTCTAGGAATCATAGAGTTTCTGGTATAATTCCTAGGTCTTTAATCCATTTTAAGTTTATTTTTGTTCAAGGTGAGAGATAACAATCTAGTCTCTTTTTTTACATTTGAATAACCAGTTTTCTTACCACCACTTGTTAAAGAGGTTGGCTTTTTTCCACTGTATAATACATTATTATTACCTACAGCCCTCATAAGATATAATATATAATACTTGTTATTTGCTGGTTTGTTTTTAAACCAATATCCATCTTAAAAGGTGTGTGGTGATAACTCATAGTGGTTTTAATTTGAATTATTCTGATGGTTGGTAATATTGTTCTCTTTTTCATATACCAGTTAGTCATTTATTTGTCTTCTTTAGAGAATTATCCACTTCAGTCCTTTGCCCATATTTATTTATTTATTGACTTTTATTTTTTAATTAATTATTTTTATTTATATATGACAGTGGAATGCATTACAATTCTTATTACACATGTAGAGTACAATTTTTCATATCTCTTGTATGCAAAGTATGTTCACACCAATTTGTGTCTTCATACATGTACTTTGGATAATAATGTCCATCACATTCCACCATTTCTAAACCCATGCCGCCTCCCTTACTCTCCCACCTCTCTGACCTATCTAGAATTTGTCTATTCCTTCCATGCTCCCCTTCCCTATCCCACTATGAATTAGCCTCCTTATATCAGAGAAAACATTTGGCATTTGGTTTTTTGGATTTGGCTAACTTCACTTAGCATTATTTTCTCTAACTCCATTCAATTACCTGCAAATTCCATGATTTTATTCTCTTTTATTGCTGAGTAATATTCCATTGTGTATATATGCCACATTTTTTTTATCCATGCCTCTATTGAAGGGCATCTAGGTTGGTTCCACAGTTTAGCTATTGTGAATTGTGCTGCTATAAATATTGATGTGGCTGTGTCCCTGTAGTATGCTGTTTTTAAGCCTTTGGGTATAGACCAAGGAGAGGGATAGCTGAGTGAAATGGTGGTTCCATTCCCAATTTTCCAAGAAATCTCCATACCGCTTTCCATATTGGCTGTACCAGTTTGCAGTCCCACCAGCAGTGTACCTGTTTCCCTGCATCCTTGCCAATACTTATTGTTGTTTGTATTCATAATAGCTGCCATAATAGTGAGATGAAATCTTAGAGTGGTTTTGATTTGCATTTCTCTAATTGCTAGTAATGATGAACATTTTTTTCATGTATTTGTTGATTGATTGTATATCCTCTTCTGAGAAGTGTCTGTTCAGGTCCTTGGACCATTTATTGATTGGGTTATTAGTTTTTTTGGTGCTTAGCTTTTTGAGTTCTTTATATACACTAGAGATTAATGTTCTATCTGATGTGTGAGAGGTAAAGATTTGCTTCCAAGATTTAGGCTCTCTATTAACCTCACAGATTGTTTCTTTTGCTGAGAAGAAACTTTTTAATTTGAAGCTATCCCATTTATTTACTCTTGCTTTTAATTCTTGTGCCAAAGGAGTCTTATTAAGGAAGTCGAGGCCTAATCTGAAATGATGGAGATTAGGGCATACTTTTTTTTATTAGATGCAGGGTCTCTGGTTTTATTCCAAGGCCTTGATCCATTTTGAGTTAAGTTTTGTGCATGGTGAGAGATAGGGATTTAATTTCATTTTGTTGTTATGGATTTCCAGTTTTCCCAGCACCATTTGTTGAAGAGGCTATCTTTTTTCCAATGCATGTTTTTGGCGCCTTTGTCTAATATAAGATAATTGTAATTTTGTGGGTTGATCTCTGTGTCCTCTATTCTATATCATTGGTCTACCAGTCTTTTTTGTTGCCAATGCCATGCTGTTTTTGTTACTATTGCTCTGTAGTATAGTTTAAGGTCTGGTATAGGGATGCTACCTGCTTCATTCTTTTTGATCAGGATTGCTTTAGTTATTCTGGGTCTCTTATTTTTCCAGATGAATTTCATGACTGCTTTTTCTATTTTTATGAGGAATGTCACCGGGATTTTCATTGGAATTGCATTAAATCTGTATAGTGCTTTTTGTATTATGGTCATTTTGATGATAATAATTCTGCCTATCCAAGAGCAAGGTAGATTTTTCCATCTTCTAAGGTATTCTTTTATTTCTTTCTTTAGCATTCTATAATTTTCATTATATAGATCTTTTTACCTCTTTTATTGATTCCCCTGTATTTTATTGTTTTTTAGGATATTGTAAATGGGGTAGTTTTCTTCATTTCCCTTTCTGAGGATTTGTCACTGATATACAGAAATGCCTTTGATTTATGGGTGTTGATTTTTTAACCTGCTACTTTGCTGAATTCATTTACTAGCTCTAGAAGTTTTCTGGTGAAATTTTTAGGGTCTTTTAGATAAATAATCCTATCATCAGCAAATAATGCCAATTTGAGTTCTTCTTTTCCTATGTGAATCCCTTTAATTTCTTTTGTCTGTCGAATTGCTCTGGCCAGTGTTTCAAGAACTATGTTAAACAGAAGTTGTAAAAGAGGGCATCCGTGTCTTGTTCCAGTTTTTAGAGGGAATGCCTTCAATTTTTCTCCATTTAGAATGATGTTGGCCTGGGGCTTAGCATAGATAGCCTTTATGATGTTGATATATCTTCCTGTTATCCCTAATTTTTCTAGTGTTTTGAACATGAAGGGGTGCTGTATTTTGCCAAATGCTTTTTTTTTTGCATCTATTGAGAGATGATCATATGATTCTTATCTTTGAGTCTATTGATGTGATGAGTTACATTTATTGATTTCCATATGTTGAACCAACCTTGCATCCCTGGGATGAATCTCACTTGATCGTGGTGCATGATCTTTTTGATATGTTTTTGTATTCAATTTGCCAGAATTTTATTGAGAATTTTTGCATCTAGATTTATTAGAGATATTAGTCTGAAGTTTTCTTTTTCTGATGTGTCATTGCCTGGTTTTGGAATCAGGGTGATATTGGCCTCATAGAATGAGTTTGGAAGTACTAACTCTTTTTCTATTTCCTAAAATGAGTTGAAGAGTATTGGTATTAGTTTTTCTTTAAAGGTCTTGTATAACTCGGCTGTGTATCTATCTGGTCCAGGGCTTTTCTTTGTTGGTAGATTTGTGATCGCATCTTCTGTTTCCTTGCTTGAAATTGATCTGTTTAAATTGTGTATATCATCCCAATTCAATTTAGGCAAATTAATGACTCTAGAAATTTGTCCATGACTTTGATATTTTCTATTTTATTGGAGTACAAGTTTTCAAAATATTTCTTATTATCTTCTGTATTTCTGTAGTGTCTGTTGTGATATTTCCTTTTTCATCATGTATGTTAGTAATTTGAATTTTCTCTCTCCTTCTCTTTGTTAGCATGGCTAAGGGTCTGTCAATTTTATTTTATTTTTTTAAAGAACCAACTTTTGTTCTGTCAATTTTTTCAATTGTTTCTTTTGTTTCAATTTCATTGATTTCAGCCCTAATTTATTTATTTCCTATCTTCTACTGTTTTGGTGTTGATTTGTTCTTCTTTTTTCTTGGTCTTTGAGATGTAATGTTAAGTCATATATTTCTTGACTTTTTTCTTCTTTTAAGGAATGAACTCCATACAATGAACTTTCCTCTTAGAACTGCTTTCATAGTGTCCCAGAGATTTCTATATATTGTATGTGTGTTCTCATTCACCTCTAAAAAAATTTTAATCTACTCCTTGATGTCTGCTGCAACCCATCATTCATTCAGTAGCATATTATTTAGTCTCCAGGTGTTGAAGTAGCTTTTATTTTTTATTTTATCATTGATTTCTAATTTCATTCCATTAAGATCTGATAGAATGCAGGGTAGTATCTCTACTTTTTTATGTTTGCTAAGAGTTGCTTTGTGGCATAATATATGGTCTGTTTTAGAGAAGGATCCATGTGCTGCTAAGAAGAAAGTGTATTCTTTCATTGAAGGATGAAATATTCTATATATTTCAGTTAAGTCTAAGTTATTGATTGTATTATTGAGGTCTATATTTTCTTTGTTTAGCTTTTGTTTGGAAGATTTATCTAGTGATGAAAGATGTGTGTTAAAGTCACCCAAAATTATTGTGTTGTGGTCTGTTTCACTTTTGAACTTGAGTTTGTTTGATGAACATAGATGTTCCATTGTTTGGGGCATATATATTAATAATTGTTAAGACTTGTTGATGTATGGTTCCCTTGAGTAGTATGTAGTGTCCTTCTTTATCCTTTTTGATTGACTTTAGCTTGAAGTCTACTTTATTTGATATGAGGATGGAAACCTTGCTTGCTTCTGCAGTCCATGTGAATGGTATGATTTTTCCTAACCCTCACCTTCAGTCTATGGATGTCATTTCCTATGAGATGAGTCTCTTGGAGGCAGCATATTGCTGGGTCTTTTTTTTTTTTATCCAATCTGCTAGTCTGTGTCTAGTCTGTGATTGGTGAGTCTTGACATGATTTGTATTCCCAACCATTTTTGTTTATTTTTGGTATTTAACATGACTTGATTTCTCCTTTGATTAGATTTTTCTTTAGTGTAATACCTCCATCTGCTGATTTTCATCATTGTTTTTCATTTCCTCTTCATGGAATATTTTGCTGATGATGTTCTGTAGTGCAGGCTGCCTAGTTGTAAATTCTTTTAACTTTTGTTTATCATGGAAGGTTTTTAATTTCATCATGAAATCTAAAGCTTAGTTTTGCTGGATATAAGATTCTTGGTTGGCGTCCATTTTCTTTCAGAGCTTGGTATATATTGTTCCTTGATCTCTTGGCTTTGAGGGTCTGGGTTGAAAAATCCGCTGAGATACCCACTGGTCTCCCCCTTTTATGTGATCTGATTCCACTCTCTTGCGGCTTTTAAGATTCTATCCTTATTCTGTATGCTAGGCATTTTCATTATAATGTGCCTTGGTGTAGATATGTTGTATTTTTTTTTTTTACATTTGGTGTCCTATAAGCCTCTTGTATTTGGTTTTCCAATTCATTCTTCATTCTTGGGGAATTTTCTGATATTATCTCATTGACGAGATTGTGCATTCCTTTGGCTTGAAACTCTGTGCCTTCCTCTATCCCAATAACTCTTAGATTTGGTCTATTGATGCTGTCCCATAATTCTTGGATGTTCTGTTCATGGTTTCTTACTGTCTTCACTGTGTGTTCAACTTTATTTTCTGGATTGTATACTTTTTCTTCATTAACTGACGTTCTTTCTTCCAAGTGATCTAGTCTGTTGGTTATGATTTCTATTGAGTTTTTTATTTGGTTTATTGTATCCTTCATTTCAAAGATTTTTATTTTATTTTATTTTCAGAGGCTCTCTTTCTTGAAGTAATCTTTTGCTACCTATATTTGCTCTCTTATATCTTGGTTGGAGTGATCAATTGCCGCAGTCTGGCTGGGCACACAATCACGAGCCACCACACAGCTTGTAGATTCAAACAGCAACTCTTTATTCCCGAAATCACACCAGCCGTCTACAAACACGTTCTGGGGAAATCCACGTTCTCTGCCCAAATCCGCCTCCACTGGGCTTCTGTCTCCCAAAAAATACTGTCTGAATCCCGTGAGAACTCAAGGGGAACTCAGGCAGCAGGATATGCCCTATTCCCAGCAGGAATAATCTTAAACCTGGAACGCCCTAAACCTGATTATCCTAAACCGGGAACACCCTAATCCTGGATCCGCCCTGGTCCTTGAGCAAGGTCACCTAACTGCAATGTCACTGCAAAATGTCCTATTTCCACGAGTCCTTCCACTAAGCAACATGGGGTACGCTGGCAAGGAAATTGTCATACCTACTTGGCTAATGGCTCCCAGCAATCCATTTTTGCCTGTATTTGTTCATTTAGGTCATTCTTTAATTCACAGATCATTTAATTATAAACCTTCTGAACTCCTTCTCTGACATTTCATGAACTTTGCTGCCCATGCGTTCTGTTATTATAGTGTCCTGGCTTGTTTGGGACACTTTCCTCCCTTGGTTTTTCATGTTGTCTATGTGTCTTCCTTTCTTGCAGTGTGGATCTGATATATTACAGTTTCTGCCCTATATTCTTGTAGTACCCAGGTAGATTGTCTGTACTTCACCTTGATGTTGGGCTTCCAGATCCTGCTGGGGTCCCTCAATGTATGCTACTGCATCTAATGGTGGTGGTGGCAAGAGCCGAGGTAACTCGAGATAATAGTTGAATTAGTTATACAGCTTTTAAAGTATTCTCTCCCATTCTGTAGATTGCCTTTTAACTCTTATTGATGGGTTCCTTTGCTATTCAAAAGCTTTTTTCTTGACTTAATTCCACTTGTCTCTTTTTGCTTTTATAGCCTATGCTTTTTTCCCTTTTCAAATGAAGTTTTTATTTTTATTTCCTTATTTTTGGTACATTATAGTTATACATATTGATGGGATTTGTTGCTACATATTTGTGCACACAACATAACAATATAATTTAGTCAACATCACTCCCCAGCATTTCTTACCTCCCTCCCTTTGTCCCACTCCTTGATCCATTTCTTCTACTGATCTCCCTCTGATGTTTTGGAGGTCCACCCCCAAATTTGTTTTCCTTTTCCTCTCTAGCTTCTGCAAATGAGAGAAAACACATGTGCCCTAACCTTCGAAGTTTGACTTATTTCATTTAACATGATGATCTCTATTTCCATCCATTTTGCTGCAAATGCCATAATTTCATTTTTCCTTGTGGCAGAATAAATCTCCACTGTGTATATATACCATATTTTCTTTACCCATTCATCCATTGATGGACCCCTCTGCTGGTTCCATAGTTTGGCAATAGTGAATTGTGCTGCTGTAAAAATGGGTATGTATATATCACTGTGGTAAGATGTCTTTAATTCTTCAGAGTAAATACCAAGAAGGGGTATAGCTTGTTCATGTGGTGGTTTAATGCCTAGTCTTTTTTTTTCTTTTTGTACAGGGGAGTGAACTCAGAGGCACTCAACCACTGAGCCACATCCCTAGCCCTGTTTTGTATTTTATTTAGAGACAGAGTCTCACTGAGTTGCTTAATGTTGCAACTGTTGCAACATTGAGTTGCTTAATGTTGCAGCCTCACTGTTGCTGAGGCTGACTTTTAACTTGCAATCCTCTTGCCTAGCCACTGCGATTACAGATGTACACCACCACACCCTGCGTCTAGTCTTTTGAGGAGCCTCCATATTGATTTCCTTAGTGGTTTTACTAATTTACGGTCCCACCGACAATGTAAAAGTGTTTCTTTTTCTCCGCATCCTCTCCAGCATTTATTATTACTTGTTTTCTTGATGACTGCCATTCTGATTAGAGTGAGATGAAAAATGTAGTTTTGATTTACATTTCCCTAATTGCTAATTATGTTGAATATTTTTCATGTATTTGTTGACCACTTGTGGACCCTCTGCTTTTAATGTCATATCCAAAAAGTTATGAATGTTATGAAAATTTTCCTTCATGTTTTGTTGATAAGACTTTTATGGTTTCAGGTTTTTCATTTAAATCTTTAATCAATTTTGAGTTGATTTTTGTATATGGTGTAAGGTAGGTATCCAGTTTCATTCTTTTGCATGGATATCCAATTTTCCCAACACCATCTGTTGAAACATTATTCTTTCCCTATATGTAGTCTTGGCATCCTTGTCAAAGATCATTTGATTGCATATGTGTGAGTTTATTTCTGGACTCACTATTCTTTTCCAAATTGGTCTAAGTTTCTGCCCTTATGCTAGTTCCATGCTGTTTTGATTACTCTAATTTTTAATGTTTTGGATTCAGAAAGTGTGAGGTCTGCAGCTTTGTTGTTCTTTCTCAACATTGTTTTGGATGTTGGGTGCCCTTTGTGGATCCATATGAATTTTTAGGATTGTTATTTCTATTTTTGTTTAAAATGCAACTAGGGTTTTGATGAGGATCACAAGGACTTGGTAGATATCTTTGGGTCGTATGAACATTTTAACATTATTATGTCTTACAATCCATTAATAAAGGATGTTCTTTAATTTATTTGTTCTTCCTTAGTTTTTTTTTTTCATCAGTGTTTTCTAGTTTTCAGTGTATGAGTCTTTCACTACCTTGGTTTAGTTTATTCCTTAGTATTTTATTCTTTTGATGCTGTTGAAAATACAGTTGTTTTCTTAATTTTCTTTTTGTATTTTTCATTGTCTGTTTTGAGTCACTACTTGTTTTCACATGTTGATTTTTTATGTTGCAACTTTACTGAATTCATTTATTATTTCTAACGGTTTTCTCTTGCATGTGGAATCTTTATGTTTTTTATATATAAAAACACTTAATTTGTGAAGAGAGATAATTCTACTATTTCCTTTATAATTTAGATGCCTCATTTCTTTTTCTTACCTAATTGCTCTGGATACAGTTTCTAATGCTATCTTGAGTAGAGGTGTGACAGTGAGCATCCTTGCTTTTTCCTGATCTTATAGGAACAACTTTCAGTTTTTCAACATGGGGTATATTGTTGGCTTTGGTCTCTTTGTTTATAGTATTTATTTTGTTGAAGTAATTTTCTTCTACTCCTAGTATTCTGAGAGTTTTTATCATGAAAAGGTATTGAATTTTGTCAAATGATTTCTCTGTATCCATTGAGTTGATCATGTCATCTTTTATTCTTCATTTTCATAATTTGGTGTATCATATTAACTGATATTCATATATTCACACATTCTGGGGATAAATTCCACTTGTCTATGATATACAATTCCTATAATGTGCTGGCAAATTTGGTTTTCTGAAGGATTTTTGCATCTGTGTTCGCCAGGGATATTGGGTTGCTGTTTTATTTTCTTTTATCTTTTTCCAGTTTTGTTAGTAGAGAAGTACTAACCTCATAAAATGAGTTTGGAGCTGTACCCCCATCTTCATTCTTTCCCTTTTGCTCTCCTGTTCTTTTATTTTCATAATGTGTATATGAGAACACTTAATGGTTTTTCCATAAATCCATTACACTTCTTCATTCTTCTTCATATTTTTTTCTCCTCTGATACTTTTAAATGACTTGTCTTCAAGTTTTCTAGTGCCTTTTCATATTTCATCAAGTCTTGTTGAACATATTTATGATTTGAATTCTTTGTCATATAATTTGTATATGTTCTTTCCCCTACGTACACTCTTTGGAGATTTATTCTGTTGCTTTTTGGTGACAATTTATCCTTTTCCTTCATTTATGTTATATCTTTGTGTTTGAAAAAATTATCCTTCTCTAAATGTTCATTGACTCGATTCATATGGGGAAAGACTTTCACCTATCAGTCTGGTTAGAGATAGGACATTTTTCTAGACCTTTTCTTCTTTGAACTTGAGTTTGCAAGTTACTGATTAGAAGAGTTTGGTAGTTCCTTTTTTTTCAGCTCATAATATCTTGCCTCCTTGTTGTGTTAGTCTGCGGTACTACATATCCTTTTGGGGCAGAATAGCAATAGGCCACCTCTCTCCCTTTAGTTCTTAGTAACCCTTAAGCTTGTAGACTATGCTGGGTCTCATTATTTCTTTGAATCTGGTGAAAAAGAAACCAATCCTTTGGAGAGCCCCCTTAAAATTAGCATATGGGACACCCACTCCACTCTTCTCCCTCTCACCCTGAGGTAGAGACTACTGAGCTATACTAAACTGTCTATTCTACTGTATATTCTGTGGAGCAGCAGCAAGTCAACCCATCCTGATCTGTTGTATTCTCAGTGGCCCCAAGACAGTGAGAGTATGCTGGGTTCTGTCAGCCTTTGGACAGGTGAGACATAATCTAGCACCTTGGGTGGCTCCCCCAAAAGATAGTATGTTGGATACATGCTCTGATTCTTTCCCTCCCAAAGGAGAGTCTAAGAACTGAGAATTTTCACCCTTTTGTTCCATGCTGAAATTGGGGTAGGAGTACCATGGTGAGTGAGCGCATTCTAGTCTAGGCCTTTACCCTTATTCTCAGTGGCCCCTAAACCCTTCCCAACAGTGCTCAGATTCAGGCAAGATATAACTCAGTTCCTTAGCCTCTGACCAAAAAAAAAAAAAAAAAAAAAAAAAGAATGTTGGCTATGTATTTCAGTCTTCTTTCTTTATTTCCAGAGAGAAGCCAAGAATTCAGTTTTCTCCTGACTTCATTGTGCTGAGTTGGGTGAAGAGACCATGGCAAGTAAGTACTACAGATTTTCTTCCAGGTATCTATGTGGCTGGTTTCATGCTTGCCTGGGATGCAGGAGCCTATTAACTGGCATCAAGATTTCTTTTGATGTCAATTAGTCGATGTATTTATTGTTGAATTGGTGTGTTTATTGGAGAAAGGAACGTCTTAGGCTTTCTATTCTCCCATCTTGCTAACATTAACAGTCTCCATTTTGTTATTTGATTTTTGTTTGTTCTCTCCATTCCCATTGATCTTTGAATGCATTATTTCTCATCCCTCTCCCCCCGCCTTTTTAAAACTCTGATGACAGGAACAGATGATAGATCTCTTATTATGGCTCCATAGATGCCTATGGCTCTCTTTTTAAAAAAAATTTCATGCTATTTTCACTCTTTGTTAAGACTGGGTAAGTTCTTCACTGATTCTGTTCTTTTTCTTCTCTATTCTGGTATTGAATTCATCTTGCAACTTAAAAAATGGCTATTGTATTTTTTCAGTTCCTTAATTTGTATTTGGTTCTTTTTTGGAAAACTATCTCCCGATTTCTGGGTTTTTTTTCCATTTTTCAAGATAATTTTTAATTGCTTGTTGAAGCATTTTTATGAAAGTGGCTTTGAAAATCCCTGAATTTATCTAGGTATTGATGTTCAGTTAATTGTATTTCCTCATACAGTTTGTATATTCTTGGTATGAAGAGTGATTTCCATTGAATCCTGGACATTTTTGTTAGTATTTTAGGAATCTCTTGATCCTATTTAAGTCTTCTGTTTTAGCAGACAATAGTCCATTTTAGGTTGAGAATACAGGCCCTGACATTCTGTTTTGGGTTTCAGTTTTTGTTGACCTCTTTCAGTGGTACTCTGATCTGTTTTTTTTTTTTCTTTTGATACTCTTTCTTATTCTTTATTTGTGCCACCTGCTTGGGCATAAAGCACTATCCTGGGCTAGCTGGTGCCATTGGGACACCTTATTGTACTGTATTTGGGGCATAAGCCCTGGAACTGGTTTTTCTTATGTCACTAGATGGAGGACCAGAAGATGGTGATGTTCTGGATATAGGATGGAAATTGGATGAGTTCAGAACTTTGCTGTTTCCAATGTAGGTGGGCCAGTCTGCAAACACCACAGGTATTGAGCCAGGGTTGGATTAGCCTCCTGAAGCTTTACTGCTCCCCCATGAGCTGCCAGTGTCCTGATTATATTTCAGAAGTTATGATAGCCCATCTGTAGGTAGATCGGCACACCAATTAGCCTCCAGTTTGTGGAACAGAGGTTGGCTCAGCCAGAGACTTGTGCCATGGGCCTGCCTCTCTGAGCAAAACAGGTTATCCTCAGGTGTTTCAGTTTTGGAGCAAGGGTTGAGGCTTTCCAGTAGTTAGGCCAGAGAAATCAGGTTTTACTTTTTTATTGTTGTTTTTATTTATGTCTGTTGGTTGGTTGGGATTGCAGTCCTTTCTCAGTACCTAGTGTGGAAAATTTAGAGATACAGAAAACTCAGGGAACTCATGATATTTTCCCATCAAATTATGGGGTTCCTAACTACCTTATTTTCATATTTCAGAGTAATTTTTATCTTGTGGGTTCAGTTGTTTTTCAGAATATTTAGTTGTACTTAGAGGGGAGGAAGATGGAAAAGTGAATCTATACCATCCTTTTTCTGCACACATTTTAAAGGCTGAGCAACAAAATTTGCTGATGGATCACATTTTGGGAGTGAGAAAAATCACGGGTGGTTCCAAGGATTTTAGACAGAGCTGAGCAACAAATTAAATGGTGAAAAGGGAGGTAATTGGGGAGGACCAGGTTTGATGGGACTGAGGCTGGGAATTAAGCATTACGTTACGTTATAGATGTATTAAATTTGAGATAATTCAAATGATTATGGCTACATACAAATAGATTTACAAGTTTGGATTTCAGAGATGGAAATATAAATTTGAGAGTAGTCATAATATAAATGGTATTTACAGCCATGAGATTTCATAAAATTACTTCAGGAGTGAGTACAAATAAAGTCTAAGGATGAATCTTGACAAATTCTAACATTCACAGTCAGGAAGTATCTAGTGAAGGAAAACAAAATGAGCAATTAGTAATTTAGGAAAAAATAAGAATAATTTATTGTTATAAAAGCTATGTGAAATAAGCATTTCCAGAATAAGGGAGTGATCAATTGCACAAATGTTTCTGAGACATCAAGTAAGATGAGGACTGAGAATTAAATATATATTATGATAATATGGAGATTATTGGAGACTTTAGCGAAAAAGATCTCAGTGGAGTCTTGAAATCAAAATATTGATTGGAATAAGTTCAAGAGAGTGATAATTGAGGTGATAATTCTTTGGACTAATTTTATATGAAGGGAAGCAAAGATATGGATAGGCACTAAAGAGTTTTTGTTTATTTAAATGAGAGATAGTAGAATGTGTCTGTGTGGTGGTGGAAGTTATCTAGTAGAGAGAGAAGTATTCTTGATACAAGAATGAGAAGAATGTGATCTAGTGTAACATGAAAGGGTTGATCTTGGGAAAAGGAGCAGCAAGCTGTATAACAGGCCAGGAGTGATAAAATTCAGCATAGGTAGAATGGCAAACCTTGTTCTGAAAACATGAGAAAGTTATCTTTTGATAGCTTTTGTTTTCTCTGAAACCAGAAACTAAGAGTAAGAAGGGGACACTGTTTTAAATAATCGAAAATTTGAAGAAAGAGAAGATATGGAACAGCAATCTCAAGAAGTAGAGGAGAGTAGACCAACTAGGGTACAGCAGTAATCAACCACTTTAGGCTGAAACCAAATCACCATGGCTTTATGGACTTTTGTTTTTATTCTTAAAATTATGAAGCAATCACAGATTTAGGGAAAGTTGGATGTATATTTCAAATAACTTTTAAAATATTTCTTGAGAGTCAGTTGCTGATCTGATGCCTTATTGCCTCTAAATGTGATTTCCTACAAAGACATTCTCTCATATGACCACAATATACCCAGAAAAATGAAAAGAAACTAATAATCATATAATACTATAATTTAATTTTATATCCCATTCACATTTCATGAATTGCTTCAATAATATTCTTCAAGGAAAAAAGATCAGTTCACAATCATGTGTTACATTTAGCTGTCACATTCCTTTAATCCCTTTCAGTTTGGAATAGTTCTCTAGTCTTTCCTTGACTTTTATAACTTGTTATTTTGAAGATTATGATATAGTTATTTATATCTATATTTATCTATAAATATTAAATATATATGTTTATCTATAAATAGATGACTTCTAGATAGGGCAGAGGGGTGGGAGAGAAAGGGAGGGGGCAGGGGATTAGCAAGGATGGTGGAATATGATAGACATCATTATACAAAGTACATGTATGAAGACATGAATTGGTGCCAACATACTTTATATACAACCAGAGATATGAAAAATTGTGCTGTATACATGTAATAAGAATTATAATGCATTCTGCTGTCATTTATTTTTTTAATCAATAAAAAACAAACAAACCACGAAATCTAAAGCTATTCTAACATTATGGGATTTATTTTAGGTTTCTCCCTTTATTTGTAGCTATATGAAATCTGTCCTATATTATACTTAATATTTAATTGTTGGAACAATCTCCTAGTAACTAACCTCCCATTTCCACCAACATGCTCTTCCCCGTGATTCATAATCTTGCTCAGGAATTGATTCTCCATTCTCAGATACCTTCCCTGTATGCATGCCATCCTAACTGCTATGGTCTGAATATTTGTGTTCTCACAAATTCATACATTTAAGCCTAGTCACCAATGTGAGGATATTAGAGTGCGGGGCTTTTAGGAAGTCATCATATTATGAGGGCAGATTCCTCATGAATGGTATTAGTACCCTTATAAAAGAGAACCTAGAGAATTCCTTTTCCCTTTACATCATGTGAGGTTACAGAGAAAAGATGACCTATGATCCAGTAAGTGGACTACAACCAGACACTGAATCTGTTGGCATCTTGGTCTTGGACTTTTTAGTCTCCAGAACTGTGAAAATAAATTTGTTGTTCTTAAGCAACCCAGGTTATGGTATTTTGTTATAGTAACTCAAACAGACTAAAATACTTCAACCTTTTTTGACTTCACATTCCGTGTCTTGGGCTCTGATACTCAAATGCTGGTATGTCCCCCAGCATGGAAAGCCACTTAATTTTGCTTTGGTTTAATATCCTATGCTACGCCAGCCCCCAACATGGCTACCTCCTTTACAATTCATGGAATACACTCAGGTTCTGAGTCTCTCTGTAAGTTTCCTCTCTGAGTCTAGAATAACCTGATCATTATATTCAAGGTCTGATATTCCACAACTTGTGTGCTTTTCTAACCCCTTAGACTCTGATACAGAAAAGTATGCCCTTTGGGTAGATGCCTTCTTCATCCTGTTGGGGCACTTACACTCCACTCCATTCCAAGCTATCAGAGCTACCCCTTCTACTGTGGATACCTTTCTTTCATTTGCTTTATTTCACCTAGTGGCTTCAGTACTGAATTGATTGAGAAGGGAAATGAGTTAATTGGATTTAACTAGGGTTGGTGGTTTCCCAAGGAAGTATGACAAAGGAGGAGACTCTCAAGGGAGTTGAAGACATAGTCAAGAGATAATTATGCAATGGATTATGGAGTCTAAGCTCTATAAATACATGAAAAGGCATAGGAGAATGGTAGACAAAGATGGTGAGGTGGACAGAATGGCTATGCAATAAAAAAATTATTAGTGGTCATAATCCAAAGAGTCATTGAAGACATAGATCTCAGAGTAGAATGAAGGAAAATGAGATTTTGGAAGTGGTATCATTATAGTTAAAAGGTCTAGAATCTGACCATGGAGCAGGGTAGCTTAAATAAGGTCTAAGAAGGAGCTGGGGTTGTAGCTCAGTGGCAGAGCACTTTCCTAACTCATATGAGGCACTGGGTTTGATCCTCAGCACTGCATAAAAATAAATAAATAAAATGAAGTTATTGTGTCCATCTCCATTTGCAGCTAATTTTTTAAAGGTGGAAGAAAAGATCTCTAGATGAAAAAGTCAATCAGGGAACTGAAAGTACAGAAAACTGGTGTTTATGTAAGTAGAAAACTTCAGAAATATGTGATAAGCAACAGGTCAATACTACTCTCAGTGCAAGCATTTTGTACTGTGAGTTGAAACCCATTAATAGAGTCATGAAATCAATTTTATGAGTTATGATGGTAACTTTTAAAAGATGAAATAGACAAAGATAGAAAGTGCAAGTGAATTGGATATACTAAAAGTTAGTATTTTTATGAAACAGGTTTGTACTTGATAATGATATAAAATGTATTTTATTTTGTGGCTCATGGTGAAAGAAAATATCTGGAGGCTGTTGTCTTAATATATGGCCTTCAGATATATTGTTGTGATACTGATGGTGGCAAGGTTTGAATTAGTCTGTGGAAGGTTCCCAGACTTTTGACTGAAATTAACATTCACAAGTCTTTCCAAGTTACTGCTGAATCTTAAAACCTCTTTTTTTAAAAAATCATTTGTGATAGTTATTCTCAAAAATATGGAAAGAAACTGACCTTAGGGATGGTGATGGAAGAGTTTCCCTGGGGAGATTTTGTAAACTATGCTGGCCCCTTTTATTTTTCTTTTTTCCTATTGAGTCAGATTTATTTTATTAGTTCTTTTTAGTTATACATGACAATAGAGTCCACTTTAATATAATTATACAAGCATGGAATGTATCTTATTCTAATTAGGATCCCAGTCTTGTGGATGTTACGATGGTGAGATTCACTGTGGTGTATTCATATGTAGACATAGGAAAATTATGTCAGATTCATTCAACTGTCTTTCCTAATACTATTCCTCCTGCTTCCCTTCATTCCACATTGTCTTATCCACTGAACTTCTGTTCTTCACCTCCCCCAACCTTATTGTGGGTTAACATCCACATATAAGAGAGAACATTTGACTTTTGATTCTTTGGGATTGGCTTATTTCATTTAGCATAGTAGTCTTTAGCTACATCCATATACCAACAAATGTCATAAAGACATTCTTTTTTACGGCTGAGTAATATTCCATCGTGTGTGTGTGTGTGTGTGTATATCTCACATTTTCTTTATATAATTACACAGAATTATGTTTAATTCCTCTTCTACCTGATAATCCTTCAGTTATTAAGGACATTTTTTGTTACGTCCTGAAATGACTCCAACCTTCCTTGGTGCCTTAGAAATACAATATACTGTAGTGACTAAGTTGTTAATCAGCTTTCCATTGCTGTGATAAAATACTGAGAAAATAAACTTAGAAGGGGAAATATTTGATTTTTTTTCCACAGTTTCAGAGGTATTAGTACATGGTCACTTGACTCTATTGTTTCTAGATCTGTGGTAAAGCAGAATATCATGTTGAGGAATTGTGGCAGAGCAAAGCTGTTGACCTCAGGGAAGCCAGAAAATAGAGAGGGAAAGAGAGGGGAAGAGAATGAGAGAAAGTGCACGCACAGGCATAAGATATAACCTTCAAAGGTGTGCCCCCAGTGACCTACCTTTTTCAGCTAGGCCCCAACTTCTAATCTTTCCAGTAGAGTCACCTCCCAGTAGAGTCACCAGTTGGGGATCAGTCCTGTAACACGTGAGCCTTTGGGGGACATTCCAGATCCACAGCCAGATTGCCTGTTTGTGATTCTGGTCTGCTAGTTTACTGGAATGTTTGATTCTAAGCAAGTTTCTTAATTTAATTTGTACCTTAATTCTTCTCCTGAAAAAAATTGGACAATTAACACATAATATCTACCTGTTAGAGTTGTTGAAAAAATTAAATGAGATAATGTGTGTAATATATCTAGAATAGTGCCTGGCATATTTACTATAAATAATAGCTATGTGTTATGGAACAAAGTTTTTAGTTCTTTTATCATCCTATTTTCCTCAGGATAGGCATCACTTTTTCTTTGTGTCTTGGAAACCATGGAAATAAAGTATAACATTCCAACTGTGATCTGGCTTGGTCTGTTCTTTCTCATTTCTGAACCCTGTACTTTTTTGATAAATACAGCAAGGTTTTTTTTTTTTTTTTTTTTTTTTTTTTGTGTGTGTGTGTGTGTGTGGTGTTGGGGATTGAACCCAGGGACTTGTGCATGTAAGGCAAGCACTCCAGCAACTGAGCTATATCCCAAGCTCCTACAGTAGGTTTTTTTAAATAAGCAAGTCACAATGGTGATCACATTGATTTTATCAACTAATATTGTTTTCAAATTTACTGTTGTTGATCTAGGTTTCTTCCTACCCCACTTTAAACTCAAAATACTTAATTTTTTAAGCCTAGATGCAATATTTACATTTATACCTTCTGGTAAGCTGAATAATGGCTCTTCAATTTATCTAGTCTTAATCTCTGGCACCTGTGAATATTCCCTTTTATGATAAAATGGATTCTACACATGTTATTGGATTAACGATCTCAAGATGGGTTGATTATCTTATATTATTTAGGTGCCTTAATGGCATCATAAATGCCATTATGAGGGAGGCAGATGGAGATGGGACCAGAGAAGTTAATGCAATGACTTAACAAAATACTACATTTATGACTTTGGCAATGGACAAGGAACCACAAGCCAAAGGATGCAGGGAATACAACTTTAAAGAGTAGAAAAGACAAGAATCACTGAAGGGAGTGTGTCCCTGATGACACATAGATTTTGGCTAAGTGAAATTGAATTTTTAATTTCTGGCTTCTAGAATAGTAAAATAATGAATATTTGTTGTTTTAAACTACTAAGTAGTAACTTACTTCAGTAGCCATAGTAAATGAATATATACCTACTATTATGGATCAAATATGAGGTGTCCCCTAAAATTTCCTATATTAATACAGGAATGATCAGAAGTGAAATTACTAGATTATAAAAGATATAATGTAATCAGTGGAGAGAAGTAACTCCTTGTGGAACTTTGCCAAGAAAAACTCCCCCAAAATGCTATACTGTTGCACCATCATTGTATATGTGACCTTATGTTGACTGAAGCATCATTATGTGGCACATGACTGTATAGGTTTATAGTGGCAAAGGTTTTGCAAGTACGGAGATACTCTACATACTTTTGTCTCAGTTTTGCTATGAACTTAAAACTACTCTAAAATAAAGTTTATTAATTAAAAAAATAAAACTGTGGAAGAGAAAAAAGAGAAAAAGCAGATTTGTCCTACTGCAAAACTAATGGAGGAAGCAGTATTGACTGCAAGTCTGTAGAATTAAAGAACTCATTATTCTTTCCACTATACCAGTGAGTCCCAGATTGTTGTCCAAGGAGCCTCAAAAATCTATGTGATAATTCCAGGGAGGCTATGATATCAAAATTATTTTAAATAATGCTTATTTTGATATTATTTGTTCTTTATATTTTACAGTGTTGATATTTCTACAGATGGGGAAAAACAACTTCATTTTTCCACTAATGAAGGCAGAGGTACCAAACTGTGCTAGTATTTATTATATTCTTCACAACCACCCTCTCACAGAAAAAATATACATCAGTTTCACTTGAAATGACCTTAATGAAACAATTAAAATGTATTTTTATTAAATTTTGACATTGAGTACATGTCATTTAATATTCTTTGTGACAAATTGAAAGTTCAGTAACACACTTCTGCTACATAAAGAAGCATAATGATTTCCTTATATGTTTGAGTTCTGAGCCAAACTAGCAACTTTTCTCATGAAATATATTTTTACCAAAAGGAAAAACTAATAGAAAAACTGATTGTTCAGATGTAGGCATTTACAGACATTTTCCTCAAAAGAATATAAATTGAACCTGTTACTTTAGGGCAAACAACTGAGAATATGTGATACCAATGATAAAATTTGAACTTTTAAATTAAAATTAGAATTGTGGAAAAATTATACCCATTACCATAAGATTGACAGCTTCCCAATTCTTTTCTGGTGTTCACTGCTGTTATTTAATGAAGTTTCTTTATGTTGTATAATGAAATGGGTTAAAAATGGGAAGATCTGCACAAGTCAGTGAATCAATAAAAATGACCAAAACATGGTGTCACAGAGTCATGCATGTGCAAAAAAGAATGCATTCAAATGTAAGACAGAGTATTCTGTTTTTGAGTCTGACATGGAAGGAGCTTAGAAGTCATAACCTCCATCCTAACCAAAGGCAAAGATTTCAACAAACTGAAAGTCCACAGCCTTTTTTGATTGGTCAGTGAACTCAGATCCTGGGGTAAACTGCAGGACCTAAATTGGAGGGCTAGAGAGGCAGATATAGGGGAGCACATCTTACCAGAGCAGAGATACATAGGATACCTCTGTAGGAACCAGTACTGATGAGGAAAAACTGAACGAAGAACTCTGCAGGTTTTCACAAAGAAGATCAGAGAAAAATCTACTTGTGCTTCTGGCAATTGGAGGGGGAATGGTGGATTTTTTGAAATGTGCCAGAGCATTCCATTGATTTTAGCAATGCCTAGTCTCAAAAAATAAAAATCATCACAGTCTAAATGTGGAGTTTTATCAGAGCTAACTGATCAGTCAAATCCAGCCACTTCTAGCCATCTTGTTCCACCTAAGGGAAGATAAAACTGAGCAGCACTTGTGGAGTTCATAGTGCAGAAGCACAGGCTCATTAATGGACTGAGATCTAATCAAAGGGCTATAGAACACTTCCTGAGACATTTACCTTTCCCCCACATTACTAAAGACCTATTTACTGCTCTTCATTTCTCTAGTATATTATGTCCATCTTTCAACAATTATGAGTCAAAAAGAAAAGAAAACACAGGTTTGAAGAGACGGGGCAAGCATTAGAATCATAGTCAGAAATTGCATGAATGTTGGAATTTTCAGACTAGCAATTTAAAATAACTATGATTAATATGATAAGAGCTCTAATGGAGGCTGGGGCTGTAGCTCAGTGGCAGAGTGCTTGCCTAGCATGTGTGAGGTACTGGGTTCAATCCTTAGCACCACATAAAAATAAACAATAAAATAAAGAGCTCTAATGGGTAACAGACAACATGCAACAACAAATGTATAATATAAGTTGAGAGATAGAAATTCTAAGAATCAAAAATAAAAGCCAGAGATGAAAAACATTGTGACAGACAAGAAAAATTGCCTTTAATACACTCATTTAGTAGGCTTCATGTGAATGAGAAGAGAATTTTAATTTAAGGACATATTGCTAGAAACTTTCAAAGCTGCAAAACAAGGAGGAAAAAAAGTTTGAAAGAAAAATAGGATATTTAGAAGCTGTGCATAACTGCAAAACATCTAACATATGCCTAATGGGAGTATCAGAAGAAGAAAGAGAGAGAAGAAATATTTGTAGCAATAATGACAGAAAATTTCTTCAATTAATATCAGACACCAAACCATAGATCCAAGGGTTCAGAGAACTGCAAGTAGGATAAATGTCAAAACAAAAAGCAAAATACCAAATCAAATGAAACAAAAAAACTATACCTAGGCACATCATATTAAAGCCACAAAAATCTAAGAAAAGGAAGGTATCTTGAAAGAAGTGAGAGGAAAAGTATACCTTCTTATGCAAACATAAGAATTTTATTTGACTTCTCCTCAAATCATGAAAGCAAAAGAGAGTGGAATAGAGATGAAACAAAAACAACCAACCAAAAACCCAAGCCCACCAACTTACAATTATGTGCCCTGAAAATTATTCTCCAATAGTGAAGAATAAATACATTCTAAAACAAACAAAAATGAAGGAATTTTTTTCCAATAGCCTTGCCTTTCCAGAAATGTTCTATTCTGCAGGGCATATTGGTGCACACCTATAATCCCAGTGGCTCTGGAGGCTGAGGCAGGAGGATCACAAGTTCAAAGCCAGCCTTAGAAACTTATTGAGGTCCTAAGCAATATAATGAGACCCTGTCTATGAATACATAAATAAGGGCTGTGGATGTGGTTCAGTGTTTAAGTGCCCCTGGGTTCACTCCCAGGTACCAGAAGGAAAACATAGAATGTTATATTCTTTGAGGATACAGAAAATTATATAGGTCAAAGATTTATGTCTGCATGAGGAAAGGAAGAGTTTTGGAGAAGGAATAAGTGAAAGAATTTTTTTAAACTCTCACTTTTTCTTGTTCTTAATTCATGTAACAGATGATAGTGTGTTCAAAATAATATCGATAATATACACAATGCATATAGCTATAATGTATATGTGCAATTAATGACAGTAATGATAAAAAAGATGAAAGGGAAGAGTTATGGATACTTTGTAGTTATAAGGTACTTGCACTGCCTGTGAAATGGTATGTGGTATTTGAAAGTAGACTTGCATTAGTTATAAATATGTAGTAAAACCACAGGACAAGCATCAAAATATAAAAAGACAATATTATATGCTAAGAAAGGAGAGAAAATTTAATCATTAAAATACTCAGTAAATTACAAATTCAGGAAAGAGTAGAAAGCAAAAATAGGAACCAAAAACAAAAGTAATAAATATAAAACAGTAGCAAAATTGTACATATTCAATCTAATTATATCAGTAATCACTTTAAATGTCAGTAGTCTAAATACACCACATAAAAGATTGTCAGATTGGGTCAAAAATAAAACCCAGCCATATGCTGTCTGCAAGAACCCATTGTAAATATGAATACATGTATGGATTAAAGTAAAGGATTAGGGAAAGATATATCATGCTAACATTAGTCAAGAGAAAATGGGATTAATTTTATTAATTTCTGACAGAGTAGATTTAAAAGCCAGGAAATTATCAGGGATAAATTGAAAAAAAACAGTTAATTCTCCAAGAATTCATAGAATCTTTAATGTTTATAGGCCTAAAATTTGAATGTTAATATAAGCTAGGTAATGTGAAAGACAGATCAAGAAATTGTAATGTAAAAAAATGTCATTGACATGGCATCAAATCCCACATTATCAACTTCATATATATATATATATAAACATCAATTAAAAATATATGAATTGGAAGGTAGACTAGAAGAGTAGAAGAAGGGAAATAGGGGAAGGATGGAGGGGAGGAAAAGGGTGGGCACAGGGGACTGAATGAAGCAAATTTAAATTTATGCATGTATGAATATGAATCCAACTATAATGTGCAACTATAGTGTACCAATTAAAGCAAAATAGTGGTAGACAAATGCCACTAAATAACATATATGGGTACACACACACACAGTGGTGTGGTTATAAATAGTTTTCTCCATGTTTACTATGAATTTATTAAGCTTATCCCACATTTAAATTCTTCCAGTTTCAAATCATTGAGATTTGTAGTTCTGCTTTCTCATCTGGATAATGATCTGTATGATCAAATAAGTGAGCCTGTTACTTATATGTTTTTGCTCTGATTCCACCTATAATAAGTCATTTTGCATTATCATTAGTATTTTTATAACCCTATTTCACTTTGGGATGAGCTTTCCTCTTAGAATTATTATGCTGTGGCTTTTGTATTCTCATCCTTTTTCAATGCCTTGTCTTCCATCTTTTATATATCTTCTTTTTAAATGTGACTTTATTAAAGAGAAGTTTCAAAGTTGTTTCAATGTGTCATATGGTTTCAAATAACTCAGATTTTAACACTCTTTTATTTTATATTCCTATATGGTGTTTTTTGTTTTCAAAATTTTGCTTTGGAGAAATGTTTGTCTTTAATTAATTAATTTATTTTTCTTTGTTCTTTTTAGTCATACATGACAGTAGAGTATATTTTGATATATCAAACATACATGATAATGCAGTATAACTTCTCATTCTTGTAGTTGTACTTGATATGGAATAACACTGGTGGTATATTCATATATGAACATAGGAAAGTTATGTCCAATTCATTCTACTGTCTTTCCTATTCCCATTCCTCCTGTCCAATCTGGTGAACCAACATTCCACCCAACCCCTGCCTATTGTGAGTCAGAATCTGAATATCAGAGAGAATATTTGGCCTTTGGTTTTTGGGATTGGCTTATTTCACTTAGCATGATAATCTCCAGTTCCATCCATTTACTGGCAAATGCCATAATTTCATTCTTTATGGCTGAGTAATATTCCATTATGCATATGTACCACATTTTCCTTATCGATTCATTTGTTGAAGGGCATCTAGGTTGGTTCCATAGCTTAGATATTGTGAATTGAGATGCTATAAACACCTATGTGGCTGCATCACGGTAGTATGCTGATTTCAAGTTCTTTGGGTATATGCCAAGGACTGGGTCAAATGGTGGTTCCATCCCGAGTTTTTTGAGGAATTGGAGAAATGTTTATCTTTCTTAAACCAACTTTTGGAACCTATGTTTGTTTTATTTATTAAGTACCCCTTATGCATGAGATAGAAATTCAGAAATTCAGAACTGAGACCCAAAATAAGAAATGCATTTAATAGTCATGGCCTAGTGCATACACACATACACACACAAGTGAAACAGAAGTTTCACAAAAGAATCCTTATTGTTCAAAATCCAATCAAAAGACAAATAGGGGAGATCCAAGATGGTGGGCTAGAGGGAGGCAGCATTCTATGTCACTCCATGAACTTTGATTCAAGTAGTAGGAATACAGCTTCACTCGGAGTGATAGAGGACCCCCCACAGCTAGACCAGAAACTGTGAAGTCTACAGGCATTATAAGGAAATAAGACCAGGTGCCTCCATGGCATGAGTGGGCCCCAAAGGAGATCCTTGAGGTGCAGTCTTCCATTGGGTACTGGCAGGTGCTATACCCAACTTCTAGGAGACCTGCACCCAAGACCAACTCTCTCTCTCACCTGGTAACCTTCACCATCCTGAGGGTGGAGATACCAGCAAACAACAGAAAACCCCACCTATTGAATGAGAAGGGAAGCAGGAAAGATACTTATTTCCAACCAAAACAATCCTTGTATCTTCCTTCGAGATTTTTTTTCTCCCTCTCTGTTCTCCTGCCCTCACATCCCCAACATTTGTGAAACCAAGTACTTTGCATGAATTAGGCTACTGAGGACTGGGATGTAAGAATAGTGTATTACAATTTTGTTGTATATTCTTTTATCTCCTATTTTTACATTTTAATTTTTCTCAATATTTATGTTTTTGGTTTGTTCTTAAAATTTTCTTTTAAAAATATTGTTTAGTTGTCAGTGGACCTTTATTTTTATTTATTTATATGCAGTGCTGAGAATCAAACCCAGTGCTTCACTTATGCTAGGCTAGCACTCTGTCACTGAGCCACAAACCCAGCCCTGTTTGTTTGTTTTGTTTTTTGTATTCTGTTCTCTTCCCGCTTTCTTGTCTCCTCAAAATCAATTACTCTCTTCTCCTGCTACTAACCCACTTCTTTAGATTTCTCTTTCACACTTATTAAGATCCAATAACTCTATATCCTCACCTCCTACCCCCTCAACATCTGATCTTACACCTTACCCCCAGTTCTTTGTCCACCATCAGAAACTGTAGACCCTTTTGCAAACCTACTGTTTATATTGTAGATAATAATTGAACTCGCCATTTCTGTATATTGTAACAAAACTGTACATGTCTTAATAGCAGCTATTTGGTTTAAGGTTGTATATTGTTTGTATTGGAATCTGTTTACATCCTTCTCCTCCTCAGGAGAAGTATTGGACCCCTGCAGGGGCACTATAAGCCTATAGGGTAAAAATGGTAACACATTGGATCCATAGTGCTGGAAGAGAAGACACATGAACAACATGAAAAAACAAGGGAAGAAAGTGCCCCAAACAAATCAAGATACTACATTATTAGAATCCATGGCCAGCACAACAGAAGAAATTACAGAGAAGGAGTTTAGGATGTACAAAATTAAAATGTTCTGTGAATTAAAGGATGATATAAGAGAGCAAATACAGGCATCAAAAGATCATTTTGATAAAGAGCTACATAAGCAAATTCAGGAAGCAAAAGATCACTTCAATAAGGAGATAGAGGTTCTGAAAAAAAATGAAATCCTTGAAATAAAAGAAACAATAACCAAATTAAAAACTCAATTGAAAGCATCATCAACAGATTAGATGATTTTGAAGACAGGACCTCAGACAATGAAGACAAAATATATTAATATTGAAAAGAATGTAGACCACACAGTGAACATGGTAAGAAACTATGAGCAGAACATTCAAGAAATATGGGACAGTATAAAAAAGACTAAATTTAAGAGTTATTGGGATATAGGAAGGCATAGCATTCCAAACCAAAGGAATGAACAATCAATTCAATGAAATAATATCAGAGAATTTTCCAAAAAGACAAGTGAATTTGAAGCAGGAAAGTTGGAAAAAAAATTACCAACTATGGGAAGAAGTTAGGGTAGTAGGTAATTGTTTATTAAAGGATAAAGTGCATTTGGAAGACTATAAAAGAGCAGACATGGCTGAGATACAGTACCCAGGGAGGAAAAATTTTGAGAAGACCCTATTTCCTCTTGCCTCAAGACTGAGAGCCAGATCTTGTTGGAAAGACATGGCTGTGGCTAACTAAATGGTTGAAATTCGCTAAGACACCACACTGGGCTAACTCTCGGGGAATCTGGGGAAATTATTTTCTGGAATGCTAAGGGAAAGCATCCATGAGGAGATACCATACCTTGAAACTCAATGAAAAGCTTCCTGAACATGTACTAGAGAAGCCATCCATAGGTACTTTTAAATAAATGATATGGGGAGTGATAGTTCCACATGGAGAAATGATATGGGGAGTGACAGGGAAGCCTTTATGTGAAATCACCACTGGGATGGCATTCAAAATTTCAGGGGATGTCAGAAAGAAGCTTCCTGTGGTGAGATGTTGCATGTGGCTAGTCATCTTGCACTAGAGGAACCTGCTGAGGATGCTTTGACCAGAAGGCAATAAATTGATAACAGGCATTTTTACCCCTTACTATGTACAATGGTCTCTGATAATTCGTATTTCCTTTTTTTAAAATCAATGCTACATTGATTTCATTGGTTGTGACCTATTGTTCACTAGATGAGGTAAATGATATATAGAGATGTAAGCTATGATTCTTGACTTCAAGGAGCATAAAACCCATTTGGAGCAAAGGATATTTTAATAAATAAATGATATACAAGGTATTATAGACTGATGCCTATACAAATGCTATATTCACTAATCACTAATAGTTTTGAAATTTAGAAATTATATGTTATTAGATTATTAATAAACTAGATAAGTGGAGAGGGGTGTGGTAGGCATTTTAATTGGCCTTAAGGAGTTAAGGGTCTATAGGTAATAGATTGTCATTGCAGAATTATAAATATGGACATGACTTGGTCAGATTTACATTTGATTTGTTTTAATTTATTTTTTTATGTTTGTTGTACTAGTGATGGTTTAATAGGTAGATTTGAAGACAATATCAGGAAAGGGAATTATCTAGGAGTCTATTATAGTTCTTATAAGAGATTGAAGGCATGGACTATAGTTTAGAAAGTATGGATTGAGAGGAAAAATGAATTAAGAATAATAAGTGTCAAATCATTAGGTCATGGTTCTTGATTTTATATCTATTAAGAGGAAAAGGAAGGAGGCAATTGGAAATTCCAATTTTTTGGTTATAGCAACTGACTGGCTGATAGTCAAGGAACACAGGAGAAGGACCAAATCACACAAGAAGGTAATGAATTCACTTTGGTGAATAGTAATTATACTTTTTTCTCTTTTCTTTCTTTCTTTTTTTTTTTCTTTTTTTGTACCAGGGATGGAACTCAGGGGCATTCATTCACTGAGCCACATCCCCAGACCTATTTTGAATTTTATTTAGAGGCAGTGTCTCACTGAGTTGCTTGGCACCTCGTTTTTTGCTGAGGCTGGCTTTGAACTTGTGATCCTCCTGTCTTAGCCTCCCAAAGTAATTATAATTTATGATAACATTTATTTATCACTTACCACGGAACAGGTTAAATCTTAAGCAATTTATGTGTATTATTTAATTTAATTCTCACAAAATCCCCATGAGGTAAGTACAAGTGTTATCATTTTCATTTTCAGGTGAGATTATGTAACTTTTCTAGTATTTTTAAGATAGCAATGGTAGAATTTGACAGTCTGGTTGTAGAGCCTGTGAAATGCTTATGGAAGACATTCAAGCAGAGATGGATAATCATACTTAAAATGTAGATTGAGACTGGAGGTCTAGATATGGATGCAGAAGTGAATGGGATCATTAGATTAGTGATTGGGAAAAAGTTATGATATGTCCAGATTAGGAAGGACCTTGAATTCTAGGATTGAACATTAGCTCTTGAGGGTAGAGGTGCTACTAGAACTTTTTTAAAGAAAATTCTTAGTTGTAGGACACACTACCTTTTATTTATGTATTTATTTATCTGTTTATTTTTATGTGTTGCTAAAACATATAAAACTCAGTACCTCACACATGCTAGTCCAGCCTGAGATTTGCCTCGTGGATAGGCAAGTGCTCTGCCACTGAGCTTTGCCCCCAGCCTCGCTACTAGAACTTTTTAATTCATTGTGAGATGAGACAAGGATGTGCAAAAAGGCTGTAAGTGGAGCTTAAATCCCTGTTGGGCAGAGAATAAAAGGAAAATGGTTCATTAGTAGATAACAGTAGTCTATTATGGGATTAAATAGTAGTCTATTATGAGATGATAACCAAGAGGCCAGAAAGGAAGATCTGTAATCATGTAATCATCAGATGGGCAGCCTTTGAATATATATCTTTAAGGTTTTCCCTAGCTTTTAACTATAGCTTCCAGTTTTACTATGGGGCCAGTACTTCAGGATTCATTAAGATGGTAGTATAATTCAAACTAAACTACCACCTTTGGTTTATTCATAGAAACATTCTGATTGAGATACTTTTTTTTTCTGATTGAAATATTATTATTGACCAATATATTATTGTGGCTTTCACTATTTTTTATTTTTGGAGCAGTTTTACTGAGATACAGTTCTTAACCATTTATTTCACACATTTAAAGTGTACAGTTTGTTGCTTTTGTATATTCAGAATTGTTTTATCACCACAATCCATTTATATTACCCCCAAAATAAATTCTGGTACCTCTTAGTTATCATCTTCAGCTTCAGGAAAACACTTGTCTTCTTACTCTCCTGACAGACTTGTCTGTTTTGAACATTTCATATAAATGGAGCCATAAAATTTGTGTTCCTTTGCGACTAGCTCCTTTCACCTAGCATAATGTTTTCAAAGTTCACTCATGTTGTAGCATGTATCAGTACTTAATTCCTTTTTAAATTGTCAAATAATATTCTATTTATGGATATTATTACATTTGTTTATTCATTTGTTACTGAATGTTTGAGTTATTACTGCATATTTGAGTTGTTAACTACCTTTTGGCCATTTCAAGTAATGCCATTATGAACATTCATGTACAAGTTTTTGAGTTGACCTATGGTTTTTGTTCTTATAAATATAAGCCTAGGAGTCAAATTTTGGTTGTATGTAGATAACGTATATTTTACTTACTTAGAAACTGTATGACCATTTCACATTTTCTCCAGTAGTGGATAAGGATTCCAGTTTCTCCAACATACTTATGAATATTTGTTATTTTCTGCCTTTTTGCTAATATACAGGGTGTAAAGTGGTATCCTGTGATTTTGATTTGTATTTTCCTAATGACTAATGATGTCAACCATCTTTTCATATGCTTCTTGTAATATTTTTTTTTAATTTAGCCCTTCTGATAGGTGTGTTGTGCTATCTTCATGAACTTTTAATTTGCATTTCCCTAGTTGCTAGTAATGTTGACCATCTTTTCATATTCTTATTTGACATCTGTATATCCTCTTTGTCTTTTATGCATGTTCTAATTGGATTTTTCCCTTGAGTTTTGAGAGTACTTTCTATATCTAGATACCAGTCCTAATTTTTCTCCTTTTTTCTCCTAAAAGTTTTATAATTTTATGTGTTACATTTAAATTTGATTCCTTTTGAGTAACTTTGTTATAATGTATGAAAATTTAGGTGGAGGTTCATTTTGTGATTTTTAGTGGAAATCTCTTTGCTCTGGCATCATTTATTGAAAAAACTATTTTATTTTTACTTTCTGTCAAAAATAAGTTATTACTTGTGTGGATCTGTTTTTTTTTTTTTTGTTCCATTGATGCATCCCTGTACCATTTCTATACAATCTTTATTTACGGTGCCTCTCCTAAAAACTGTTCTCATCAGATAGGATGTTTCTTTTGACTTTACTCTTTTCAAAATTGTTTAAAGCTATTTAAATGTATTTATATTTCCATACAGATTTTAGAATTATTTTGTCTATTTTTTAATATTTATTTTTTTTAGTTGTTGTTGGGCACAATACCTTTATTCCACTTAGTTATTTTTATGTGGTGGTGAGGATCGAACCCAGGGTCTTGTGCTTGCAAGGCAAACACTCTTACCGCTGAGCCACAACCCCAGCCCGCTTCTGTCTATTTATACCAAAAATCTTAAGATTTTCTTAGGATTTTTTTTTTATATGTATATTAACTTAGGAAAAACTGACATAATTAATATTTTAAACATTTTAATTTAGGAAT
Source organism: Marmota marmota marmota (assembly GCF_001458135.2). Taxonomy (NCBI): domain Eukaryota; kingdom Metazoa; phylum Chordata; class Mammalia; order Rodentia; family Sciuridae; genus Marmota; species Marmota marmota. The sequence goes on along the minus strand of NW_026000294.1, from coordinate 6,962,588 downwards.
TTATGTCTCTCCATTTATTAGATATTCTCTGATATTTTTAATTAACATTGAGTAGTTTTCAGGACAAGATCATTCATATATTCTGTTAGATTTATACTGAAGTATTTCATTCTTTTGACCAACTTCAAATGGTATTGTATTTTGAATTCTAGTATTCATATGTTCATTGCTAATGTGTTGAAATACATTTGATTTTATGTTGATCTTATATTCTGAGAGTTTGCTGAACTCACTTATTAGTTCTAGGAGTTTTTTTAAAGAAAAATGAAAAAGAAGTTTTATTGCTTTGCTAGTACAGGAGAAACACCGGGGACTCTTGTCCCAGAGTCAGGAGATCAATTGACTCTCCAGAGTTGCAGGGTCCTTAGAGGGCTCCCATCATTCCCTGGGTCTTAGTTTACCTTGGGTGGCAAGGGTCAAAAAATGTTGGCTGAGGGTCTATACATAACACTTTAATTTCATCTTCTCAGCTGGATATATTTGAATATGTATGATTAGTTGCCTTTTACAAATGATGATACTGAGACTCAGGGATATTGAGTGGATACCAGTGAGCTTCCATAGGAGCATGTGGCAGGGTCTGGATCTAATGGTGGTTTGATGGACTTTAATCCCTTCACTCTAATGTTTTGTTCAAACAACATAAACAATAGTATAAGCACGTATATTACTAAGCATCTCCATTCCCATAATGGAGAATTGTAAACTATGAAATTCAATAACTTTAACAATAAATAACTACATAAAACATATTTATAAAAAATGTTGTCTGATTTTTCCTTGGCCCTTTTTACTTCTTTCACTTTGGTCACCAAGTTTTATTTTGTTTTGTGTTTAAACACCCAGCAGGTCATTTTCACCAGTGTTAAACAGGGAGTAATGGATTAAAACTTCAATATTGATAATTTTACAGTTACATTTTCCATTTAATTGGGGTCAGTATTAGTCCTGAAGTCAGCCTTATATCCTATCTGACTTGTAGATGATAGCTTATTGTCGTAAATTAGCTCAGGTTATTCTGTTAGAAGTAGTACTTCTATAAAACATTGATAGGCAACAGTTATAAAGATTTACAAGAAAAATACAAAATGAGCAGTAATGCATCTTTGGTTTCTATTTAAACTCTATGAAGAACAATATATTTATCAATTCCATTACATACAAATTTTACTTTCTTTTATACCCCCTATATTGTATGCCTATAATTATACCCCCTATAATTATATCCCATTTATTTTAAGATTGTAGTAATGTTCACAAAAATCTCTTTTGAATACAACTTTAAGCTTAATTCTAGCCTAGTTTGGAATCACCTTAGCATGGAGAAGGATAAGAGGCAGAGCCTTATCATTTGAGTCTGGTGTCTTGACAAATATTAAAGTGGTTTTTTTTGTTTGTTTTCTGAAGCTCATATTTGTAACTTCTTTTTAAAAAGTATCAGTCTATAAACTTCTCATGTTTAGTTTCCTGAGTCTATCTGAATATCAGTTAACAGTATTACATCTGAAATTTGAATCAAACTGAAAGTCTAAGAGAGTTCTTAACATCCTTTCTATGGAAAAAGTGGCAAAATGTTTTCATATATCATATTGTCATCCTTTGGATAAAGCAGGCTCTCCTTATCCTCCAAAATACATTTAAATTTTCATCTCCTTGTACAGAGCACACAAAATACTTATTGACAACAGGTTATTTTTATCCAGTTACAAAACATTAAATTGAATAAATTAATACCAGCCAAATTTGTTATTTCTATGTAAATCTGAAGGAGACTTTTTCTATAGATAATTTTAATTTGGAGAACAGCAACGTGGTGAAGTGCTCTCCCAAGCTTTACATTTTAAAAAAATCTAGAAGATCACGAATACATCTAAAATACAAGTAGTCAGTAATGGTTAGTATCACAGTAATACAGATGTCCTTATATTAACTAATAAGTCTGACTTTTGAAGTAAAATTTAGATTCCATTGTATACAGTAACAATACAAAAATCAAAGGATATGCTTAAATTACCTTATACATTTAGGATACAGTGTTAATAGATCAGAAATAGTCTTATTCAAAGAAAACAGATATAAGCCAGGTCTTCAAATGGCAGTGTGGCCCTTCTGTGTCAAATACAATGTATAAAAGAGAGCACTTATTGGTTACCTTGCTGTTACAGAATTTTTTATAACACTTAGACAACACTCAGACAAACATAGTTTTCAGATTTAGTCATGTATTTAGTGTGTCAGCTATATTGTAATAACTTCAAATAACACTCATTTTACCAGTTATGAAGTAATTATTTTCCAGTTTTGAAGTAATTATTTAAAAGACTTTAAAACCAGTATGAACCCTAATTCCTTTAAGACTTAGTTTCCCTAAGTATTAAAGCATTATACACAAGAAAATTATCTTGATACATAGGAGCAGATCAATGTTTCAGAGTTTGCTTCATATCAGTAAGTTAAAATTCAAATAACTTAGTGTACAAATTATAGCCAATTTAATCATATACACAAACTTTTTGAGATTTACCTTCAACAAACCTTAAGCAACTTACTTAGACATTCTATAACTAGTTTACATCTTTAACTTTGTCCTCTCTTCATCTTGCACTTTAGGACAATAACATTACTTTATCAAATAAAATAATTTCTCATCTAGAAAATATTTCTTTTACCTTCTAATTTTCTATACTAAGATATATTTTCATACTATAAATTTCTTATATTTCTTTTCTAGTTTCAGACACTTTTTAAAATTCATATTCTGAAATAATCATTATGAATGTTATCTGCGCATTTAATTTTGACAACAAATTTCATCCCAGGAGAGGGATTGGATAATCTGGCTTATACAAAAACGGTGCCTTAGCTGGGCACTGTGTCACATGCCTGTCATCCCAGTGGCTTGGGCGGCTGAGGCAAGAGGATTATGAGTTCAAAGCCAGCCTCAGCAAAAAGCAAGGTACTAAGCAACTCAGTGAGACCCTGTCTCTAAATAAAATAGGGCTGGGGATATGGCTCAGTGGTTGAGTGACCCTGAGTTCAATCCCTAATACCCCCCACCAAAAACAAACAAACAAACAAAAAATCCTTTTCCTTTGTCTTTTTTCTCCCAGGTTGCATTCAAGGATTTAGAGCACAGGACATGTTTGAGCCTGACCTATCTATCTTTTCATTACCACAATGTTATCAACTTTGAGTTACTTCCCCACTGTCCACTGTATCCAGAGGGTTTTTTGGGACCTTTTTCTTATAGTAGGCATATTTATATTCATTGGAGAAGACCCTTTCCCTCCTTTTCTTTAGGCTTCCTTGAAGATGCTTTTGCAGTGGCTGCCAACAAAACATGGGTTGTCTTTAGTTTCTGTTTTTTCATATCTAGGTACAGTTGTTGATCCTGCCAGTCTCCCCATGTGTTTAGTTTGATGGGATACTGTTACAGGAAGAATTGTTCTGCCCCAGTGATGGATATCCCCCGGCCAAATTGTGTGTCCTGTCAGATCTTAAAATAGGAGACCATTCCTGTCTGCATATCATGATAGTGCTGGAAAAGGCCACATCATTTGTATCCAGCATCCTCCATACCTTCCATGGGCAAAAGGGGCTGAAAGGCAGGACAGAGGCCAGGTCTTCTTTGGCCAATTTTTTTTTGGTCCTCTTTGGTCCAGGCAGTTTTCCTGGAATATTTTTTTCTCAGCTCAGGGCTGGTGTCTCTGATCCATAGTAATATATCTGTGGCTGCCTGGGGCCAGGCTGAGAAACAGTGCTGGGACTGCCAGCTCTGGGTTGAAAGGATGTAAACCGTTTTAAACCATTTCTTCTGGTGTCTTTCTATCCTTACACACCAGAGACAGTGCCTTTTTGTACCCTTAATGTAGTTTTTGATTGTTCAGACTCCTTATCATGCAACTGCATTATGCCTGTACGTACAGAATTTCTTCCATTTGCCTTACTTCTGATAGATCAACTCCAACTGCAAGAGTGTGTATAATAATATAGAAAAACATTCAAAGGCTAGATTGTGTTACAGTAAAGCATCTTGCTTTTGGACAGTCTTATACATGTGGGTGGCCCCTTCAGCGAAGATCCTTGTTCCCACGAGACTACTGGTAAGCTCAATAAAAAAAAAAAAAAAAAAAAAACAAAAAAAAA
>NW_026000294.1:6945529-6958164 GCF_001458135.2 Marmota marmota marmota | reverse complement strand
TCTCTGCAGCCTTACATCCTGCCATGTGTGAAGGGTCTCACCTTGACTTTCTCCTACTTGGAGATCCTCAGGCCTCAGCTTTCTATAAAGCAAGTGAGTTTGACACCATGATCTCTGAGGCCCTTCCCTGCTATAACATCCCGTGAGGGTGAGTTCTTTCTACACAGGAAGCCCACATAGGCCTTCATAAGAGCCTAGCAATTTTAGAGTTCAAGAATAGGAAGCAAACTAGGGGCAGTGGAAAAGAAAAGGGCCTTAAACATTGTTAGATTGATACTTCCCACTGTGTGTTTCGGGAATATTCGCTCTATAGACTCATAATAGGCTGTGTGTGTGTGTGTGTGTGTGTGTGTGTATATATATATATATATATATATATATATATATAATTTAGATGTTATATTTTTATTTTTATTCATTGTAATATATTTTTCATTTCCTCAGGCATTTCCTTTTTGTCCTATAAATTATGAGAAATATTATTGTTTAATATTGAAGTGTTTGTAAAGTTTCCTATTAATGTTCCACTATTGATTTCTAGATTAATTTCATGGTGGTAACAAATCACTACTGGTATGATTTCTGCTCTGTTAAATATTTTGAGATTTGTTTATAGTCTAGGATATGTACTATCTTGGCACATATTTTGTTGACACCTCAAAATAATATATATTCTGTTTGGAGTGTGGTCTCCAAATAAATGGCAGTTAATTTCTGTTGTTTGATAGTGTTTTTTCATTCTTCTGAATCCTTTCTTATTTTCTAATTGCTTTATCACTTGTTGAGAAGTATTGAAGTTTCTAACAATAATTATAGATTTGTTGATTTCTCCTTTTAACTTCTAGCAATATTTTGTTTACATATTTTAAACTCTAGTTTTTGGTGAATTCACATTTAGTGTTGTTGTGACTTCTTGATGAATTGGCACTTTTTAAAAATATATTTTTTAGATATCAATGGACATTTATTTATTTATTTATTTATGGTGCTGAGAATCAAACTTAGTGCCTCATACATGCTAGGCAAGTGCTGTGCCACTGAGCTATAACCCAGTCTGAATTGACACTTTTATAATTATATAATTTCCTTCTTTGTCTCTTATACTTTTTGTTATGGTATTTACTTCAACTAATATCAACATATATACTCCTGCTTTCCTTTGTTTATGTTATATTATTGTTATATATTTCCTTTTAGTTTTCAACTTTCTTATTTTATTTGAAGTGATTATTTTTAGACAGTATATAGTTTGGTTATGTTATTAAATCCTACAATTCTCTTTCTTTTCATTGATATCCATGTTATTTATGTTTAATGTAGTTATTAATATGTTAGAAGTTAAATTCCTGCCATTTTTTCGCTGGTTTTCTATGTATGCTCTTTCCTTTTCTTGGTTTATCCTTACCCACATTTCAGGGAGATACTTGAAAATTTTCAGAATTTTATTTTGATCTATCTGTAGTGTTTTTGAGTGCATTTCTGTTTACCAATTTTATTAGTTGTTCTAGTATATGTATGTATATTAATATATGAAATTGTCTACTGTTGCCATCATATTATCAATTGTAGTGAAGTATATAAGCCTTATTAACTTACATGTTCCTGTACCCTCGCACATTTATAGTTTTCTTAAATATTTACTCTTTAATAGAAGTTATCCAAGAGTGTTATAATTTTTTCTTAAACTGTCAAATTTAATTTTAAAAATTCAAAAGAAGCCTATTTATCCATATTTTAGCTTACTGTATTCTTTTTTCTTTCCTTAAAGTTCATATTTCCTTCCCTTATTATTATTTTCTTATGTTGAGAAGGCATTCTGTTATGTTTACCTATAAATTTAAGGTGTCCTTTTACTTTGGTTTCTTTCAGAGAGTTTCCTTTGTATTAATTTTCACAATTTTAATTATGACGTGTCTTTTAATGAATTTATTTGGGTTTGTCTTATTTGTGTTTACCTCTACTTCTTGAATCTGTGACAATATATCTCTGGCCAAACTGGGATGTTTTAGAGCCAGTTTTATTTCTTCTAGTTCTTTAGCAGTCCCAACCATTTCCTTCTTTCTGGGGTTCCAATGACATGAGTGTTAGTTAGATATATTTATTTTAATCCCACATGTCTCTGAGCTCTGTTTTTTTGTCATCATTGTTCTTTGATATTATTCAGATTGAGTAATTTCTATCATTCTACCTTCTAGTTACTGATATTTCCTTCATCCCATCCTACTACTGAGCCCATTCACTGAGCTTTTCATTTTTAGTAACTTTTCAGTACTAAAATTGTCATTTGGTTCTTCTTTATATACTCTATTCCTTTGCTGAGGCTTTCTATTTATTTGATGAAGCTGTTTCCATTGGATTCAAATATCTTCAAAGTTGTGCATTTAAGCATTTCTATATCTGCTTTAAAACATTTGAAACATTATTATAATTTCTCTATCTTCTGGGCATTGTCATCTGTTGATTAGATTATTTCATTCTGGTTAAGATCTTCCTGGTCTTAGTATGATGAATGATTTTCAATTGAAATAAATTTTTTTCCATTATGTTATGAGACTTTGGGTCTTTTTAAACCTTTTCTTACTGACTTTCTTAAAAACTATTCCAACAGCTAAGAGGAATTTCCTCATTTCTAGGTGGAAGTAGAAGTCAGTTTTCTTACTTAGCCTTTGTTGACAACCAATGGGACAAAGCCTTCACAAGTGCTTCTTTAGTTACAGAGCTGGATCCTTCCAGGAAACTGAGGCAGTGTGAGGACTCCCTCCCTTCAAACCCCAATATTGGCATTCAAGTCACAAAGATTTCAGTCATGTTGTTCAGAGAAACAGGAATGAATTTATTGAAGCAGTAGGAAATGTGAAAAGAGGCCCTCTCAAGGGAGAGAGAAGGTCCTCTGAGGAGAGAGACAGCATGCCTTTCCTGCACTCCAGTTTTATTGGGGATCCAAGACAAGTTTCCAGAGAGAACCACCCAGGTCCACTTCTTGACTTTTGACTGACAGCAGAGTGAGATCAGAATTTCAAGTCCTCACTCCCATGACATCTCTAGGTCACCTTGGCCCATGGTGACCAATTCTAATTGGATTCTTAACCATTTTTTTCTCACAGATTTATGGTTAAGAGTAATTACCTTGTTTCCCTAAGTTCTGGGATGTGGTCTATTAAAAGGCACACAAAATTCTCCCCCTTCAGGGTAACTTAGGTTCCTCTTATTGACATTATTTCTGGCCTGCATTTCTCCTGCAGATAACAGGTAATTTGCTGAGGAATGTGACATATCATGTCCACTTAAGCTAGGCAGGCCTGCAGGTAAATTGCTTCTTGGAAAAGAAAGCATCCTTGGGGCTGTAGCTCAGTGGCAGAGCACTTGCCTAACATATGTGAGGCACTGGGTTTGATTTATAGCACCATATAAAATAAATAAAATAAAGTCATGCTATCCATCTACAACAACAAAAAGTTTAAAAAAAAGAAAGTATGTGGGTGTCAGCACAGTGGGCCCATTTTATAGAATTATTCCCTTAACCTCATGTTCCCACCACTTACATTTGTCTGTCCCCTAACATGTAGAGTTGGGATTTCTGACTCCCTACATTGTTTCTACTGACATTTTATGTGTGAGGAACACTTGTTACTGACTGAGAGGTTGGAAATTCCGGCTGCCTACTTGACTTTCTTAGATACTATCTGAGTGGGAGTGTTGCTGCTCTTTGTTAGTGCCTTTCAAGAGTGAAAATTTAGGCTCTCCACTTGGCCTTTTCTTGCATGGGTTGGAGTAGTCAGTTTTTTTTTGCTGGAGTAAATCTGTAATGATTTAAAAGATTTTAAACTTACTAGGTTGTTCCTTGTCCTTTGGCTAGTGAAGAGTGAGATTTTATTGGGGCTTTTGTCTGTGTTATTGGCAATTCTGGAAAGCTGACTTCTCAGCTTCAAGTCTGTGATATATGCAGTAAATTGGAAACCCAAGGAAATCATTGCTGTATTGTTCCTCAAATCCTGAGGTTCCTTGCTGCTCTACCATCTTCTTTTCAACTTTCTTAGTCTTCTCATGTTTGTAGTATATATAATGTACAAAATTATATATGTGTGTATAATGTTCAGAATTTTTAGTTGTACTTAGCAGGGAGAATAGTTGGAAAAGTATGTCTACTCAATCTTCATGGAAGCAGAAAGAGGACCACAAGGTTTAAAAATTTGTTATCTCTTTTAAGTTATACAGAATCTAAAGTGCTTTGGCTTCATAACCTCAGATGTGATATTTTGTCAATTCATCAAGAAAAGATAATAATAAAAATAATTTTAGGCAATATAATTAAATAAAGTAACTTTGTATTGTTAGCCATTTAGGTTATTTCTAAATAAAAATTATTCCAAATTTACCAAATTTAAAAAATATATATACTTTCTACTAATATAACAATGTTTTAAGAAGTTTTCCTAATGCAACAAATTAATATTTAAATATTATCAGACTAAAGTCTTATTATACCTATTTAAGAGAGACAAAAAGTAATGTATTTAGATTTTTAGGTTAGAGATGCCAACATTGACTTCTGTATCAAATAAGCTTTTAAGTTTTGTGGAAAAAGAGTTAGAATTGTGAATATAAAGGAAGATCGTAACTCCTAAAGTACAATGTTACTTTTTGAGAGGACGTCCTGTATGCTTAATCTTTACTTAACTTGGTTTTTAAAATAGATCTTCATGAAATTTTCTTGTTGAGAGTGAGAATAATGGGAAATAAGTAATTTAGAATTAAATGAACTTACTGTTATTCTTCATAGAAATTCTTTAAGCAACTCAGAAATACAACTATAGATAATTTAATTTTTAGGTTAAATCAGGAAAACATTATAAAATGAGTCATACCTTCATTTATCCTTCTATTTCCAAATATAATAACCTATTTTGAACTCAAAACTTCTGTCATTTTTAGACATATTATTTATTGTTGAGTTAAAAAAATTTCTCAAATTTAAATATTTTGAGATTAAGAATATATATAATAGCTATAGAGAGAGTGAATATGTATATATATAATATACAATTATTTCATATGTATATGAATAAATTTTAAGTAGCTGAAACTTTAAAGCAATACCAAATCAAGATTTATAGTTTTTACTTAATGAGTATTTATTGACTCACTGAGGACTTTTAAATATAGGTTTCACAGACATTGGATTGTCTCCAGAGCATTTTCTTGGAAAAAAGCTAAATATTTGGTACTTCAGTAAATCATAGTGGAAAATTTTTTTTAAAACTTAATTTAGTTTATTGCAAAGGTGATATAGAGCTTGTGTGGGCCTCAGGGCAGAAATAATTATGAATGTACTTTGTCTTTGGCATCCTAATTTTATTGCTCATTAAAAAATGTTTAAATTATTTTGTTTGTTTTCTTTTATGTTTTTATCTATTTATTTATTTATATACTGTGCTGAGGATCAAACCCAGGGCCTCATGCATGCCAGACAAGTTCTCTACCACTGAGTCACAGCTCCAGCCCACCTTGTTTATTTTCTAACATTTTAAAATTCATTTTTAGTTTTATTTCTGATTAACAAATAAAAATTTAATATATTGAATCCTGTACAACATCATGTTTTGATGTATGTTTACATAGTGTAATGGCTCCATTGAGCTAATTAACATTTACATTACTTCATGCATATTTTTTTCTGGTGAAAACACTCAAATATTTATGCTTAGTAATTTTCAAGAATATAAAGTATTGTTATAAACTATAATCACCATGTTGCAAATAGATCTCTTAACAATTATATTTTCTAACTGAAATTTTATATACTTTGAACATGTGTCCCAAATCCTCCTTCTTCTCTTCTTTCCAGTTCCTGGGAACCACATATCGTCTCTGTTTCTGTGAGTTCAGCTTTTTTAGATTACACATATAATTTAGATTATGTGGTATTTGTCCTTCTGTGCACTGCTTATTTCAGGTAATATAATGTCCTTCAGGTTTATCTATGTTGCTACAAATCACAGGATTGCCTGCTTTTTAAAAAATGAGTGATCTTCCATTATGCATATCTACCACATTTTCTTTTTCCATTCATCCCTTGATGGATACATAGGTGAATTCCATATTTTGACTCTTATGAATAATGATGTTGCAATGAACATGTACTTTTACCTATCCCTTTGATATACCAATATATCATTTCCTACTAATATATAAATATGTATATATTATGCAACTTATATACTTGTATTTAAATGCTTTATCTCTTTATGTATTTATCTAAGTAAGACTTTTAATTGCTGCTCATTGCTTGATATTGGTCTATTTAGGTTTTTTATATCTTCCTGGTTCAGTTTGGGCAGTCCATATGTGTCTAAAAATTTGTCAGTGTCTTCTAGATTTTATAATTTATTGAAGTATAAATTTTCAAAATAGTATCTATCAATCCTCTGGATTTCAGAAGGGCCTGTGAGGATATCTCCTTTTTAATCTCTATTTTTTTTCTAAGAATTTCTTGATTTTCTCTCTCATTTCTTCTGCAGCCTATTCTTACATTGTAAGTATTGTTTAATGTCCATGTGTTCATGTGGTTTCTATAATTTTTCTTGCTTTTGATTTTTAATTCAATTCCATTATGGTCTGATAAAATGCACAGGATTATATCTTTTTTTTTTAATTTGCTAAGACTTAACATTGTGATCTAGAATTTTGTCTATTTTGGAAAAGATTCTATGAGCTTCTGAGAAGAAAGTGAATTCATCTGAATTTGGGTGAATATACTGTAGGTGTCTGTTAGGTCCATTTGATTTGTAGTATTATTTAGGTTGAAAATATCTTCATTGCTTTTATATCTGAATGACCTGTCTTTTGGTGAAAGGGTTACATTGAATTCTTCTGGTATTATTGTATTGTGTCCTAAGTGAGATTAAATGTCAAGAAGTATTTTTTAAAAATATTTATTTTTTTAATTGTAGTTGGACACAATACCTTTATTCCATTCATTTATTTTTATGTGGTGCTGAGGATTGAACCCAGGGCCCCGCGCATGCTAGGCAAGCGCTCTACCGCTGAGCCACATTTCCCAGCCCCAAGAAGTATTTTTTAATGTAATAATTCCCACTGACATTTGGGCATTGCTCATTTTACCAGCATGTAGAGACCTTATTTGTCTCTTCTCATTAATTTTTGCTTGAAATCTACCTTGGCAGAAAAATTTTAGAAACCACATAAACCCATGTATTAGATATGAGAATAGCTACTCCTGCTGGTTTTCATGATATACTTGTATGGAATATTTTTTCCAGCCTTTTAAACTTTTACCTATGAGATGAATCTCTTGTAAACAACACAAGAGTTGGATCTTGTTTTCTCATCCATTATCCAATTTGTGTCTTTTTAATTGGGAACTTGAGACCATTTACATTCACTGTTATTATGGATAAATGGTTGTTATTTCTTGCCATGTTGGTTTGTTTGCTATATTTAATTGGTCTTAATTTTCACTTATTTAGTTGCTGTTCTAGAAACCATATATTTAGGAGCTTTGGGGTTTGTTTTTTGAGTTCTGTGTATAGTATTATCTTAGTTTTTTTTGTATTGCTAACTTAGTGGTCATGAATCTTTTTAGTTTATCCTTTTCATGGAAAGTTTTAATTTATTCTTTTTTTTACAAAATTTTTTATTGCTTACTTATAAAAATAAATTTCAATTGTCACTTATCCTTGATTCTAAGTATAATCATCATTTTCATCCTAAAGAGTTGATATTCAATCCTCAGTCACAGTTTGGAAAATATTGTGTGGGATCATTGAGCAGGTGTATGCTTAGCAGAGATCATATCCCCGGGGACCTCTCACCTTCACCCAGGGAAGTATTCCTGACTTATAAGTTTCTTTTTTATTTAATTGATTTTATTTTTTAAATACATGACAGCAGAATGCATTATAATTCTTATTACCCATATATACCACAGTTTTTCATATCTCTGTTTGTATATAAAGTAGGTTGACACCCAATTCGTGCCTTCATACATGTACTTTATAATTATAAAAGCTTGCTTTCTTGGATACAGCAATGTTGGCTAGCAATCTCTTTCTTTCAGAGCTTGGAATATCTGATTCCAGGCCCTCCTTGATTTTAGGGTCTGAGTTAGGAATCAGTCAGAAATGAGCCTTATTGGTTTACCTCTAAATGTGACCTGATGTTTTTCTCTTACAGTTATTGATATTCTTTCCTTAGGCATTTTTGATTCTACATGTATCCTGTGTGTGGATGTCCACCTAATTTCTAAGGTTAGGATAATTTTCTGCTGGTATTTCACTGAAGATGTTCTTAATATCCTTAGCTTTTATCTTCATGTTCTCTTCTATCTAGTAACTCACATACTTCTTCTGTTGATGTTGTCCCAGAATTTTTGTATATTTTGGTCATGGTTTTTATTTTTTTTCCTTTATTGCATACTGAGTACTCAAGTTCATATACCCTGTCTTCAAGGCCTGAAATTCTGACTTTAGGTTTAAAATTCATTTTTCCACAGTCTAATCTTTTGGTGATATTTTCAAGTGAATATTTTAAATTTGGTTCATCTTGTCTTTCATTTTCTGGAGTTGTGATTGATTTCTTTATGTTACTTATATTTCTTTTTTGAAATGTCTTTCACCTCCTCTATTTGCTCTCTTAATTTGTTCCTTTGATTACTTTAATATTCAGTTTTTTATAGTCTTTATCTGACATTTCATTCACTTCTCTATCTCTGGGTTCTTTTGATGGGGAATTGTAAATTTGGGGGGAAGACTTATTTGCTTGTCTTCTTGTATTTTCAGAGGTCTTGGACTTGTGCATCTGTTGAGATGGATTCCTCTTCCTCTTATGCATGTATCCTTTGGTGTGTAGGTATCATTTTGTTCCAGGGACTTCTTTCTGTTTTTGTTGTATGAGTAGATGTCCAGGAGTGTGACCTGAGGTCCACCTCTAGCTGTCCTTCCATGAAGCCTGTTTGTTGATTTAGAGTTTTCATCCCTCCTGTTTTATGTATTGAAGTATTATTGGAGCTTAGGTGGGGCTTAGGTTCTTGTGTGGAGTGATGTTTGCTGTTACTTGGCTGAATTGTGAGTGTAGCTCAGTAGCCAGATCTCTATCCTGTGAATGCATAGTGTTGCCATCTTTTTCCAGCCCCTCTTAGATAAAGGGAGGGAGCAAGAAATAGCAATAATGGTAGCAATCATTGTACGGCTTTAAAATAAATATTCAATGCCTACTATGACATTTCTACTGAAAGAGCAATGGTGATGTCAGTGTTTAATGTCAGTATCAACAATGAATAGCTATCAACAAGGTAAGATCTAGAGTGCAGGCACCCCTGTCTTATTGGTTTCTGACTTCTTCCTAGCTGCTTGTGTGGTGGGCTGAGAGCAACAAAGGGTCCTCTTTCCCCTCAATATCCCCAGCCTGGATCACCCTAGGCACAATCCTCTCTGCACCTATTTCAGTCATGCTGGTCCCAGCACGCTTTGGAACCCATAACAGGTGACTTCTGGGTCTGGCCGACATTGCCTTTTATGAAATCCCAATCTTCCACCTCTGCTCACTGTTGCGTGTCCATGACTCTGCTTATTGGCTGAGTGATTCTGATCACTTTTTCAATCATCAACTTGCCCCACTGTCCCTGGTTTAAAATTAATATCAGCCTCCCACTCTATTCCACAAGTTCCCCCAAGGCAATTTAATTAACCATGATTTTTTCTGTCTGTGTTACCCCCTCACCTCTGCAGTGGGCTGGCATTGCTGGTACCACTCCCACCAACCAAGCTGGCACTTCACTAACTTATTTTTTTTAATTTTATGTTCAAAGATTCTGAATTTCTTTGTCTCTTTGATTATTTTACTGTCCAATGTTGAATTTAACTGAATTCCCTCTGTCACTCATTTTGCTCCTATTGATTGAATATTGAATTGACAAGCTGGTAGAGAGTACACCCTTCCTCTGATACACCATCTTCTTCCTACCCATTTTTATTTGAATTGCCTTATTACTATTGAGTTGAGTTCTTTATATGTTTTGGAAACCAACCTCTCATCAAATGTTTGACTTTGTAAATATTTTCTCCCATTCCATAGGTTTTCTCTTTACTCTGTTGATTATTTCCTTTACTGTATTTAAGCTTTTTAGTTTGATGTAATCCCAATTGTCTATTTTTCCATTTGCTCCATATGTCTTTGTTATCATATCCAACAAACCACTGCCTAGACCAATATCATGGATCTCCTCCCATGTTATCTTTTAGTAGGTTTAGAGTTTTCAGTCTTCCATTTAAGTCTTTAATCCATATAAGTTTATATTTGTATGTGGTGTAAGATAAGAGTATACTTTAACATGTGGATATCTAGGTTTCCCCACATTATTTATTGCTTTTCCCATTCTGTATTCTTGGAACCTCTATTGTAAATCAATTATTATAAATATGTGGATTTGTTTCTGGACTCTATTATGTTCCATTGGTCGATGTGTCTGTTTTTATGCCAATAACATATTATTTTGGTTATTATGCCTTTGCAGTATTTTCTTTTCTTTACAGTATATTGTGAACTCAGGTGGTCTAATGCTTTCTCTTTGTTCCATATGTTCCAGACTGCTTTGAGTATTTGGAGCCTTTTGTGCTTCCATATGAATGTTAGCATATTTTCTATTTCTATGAAAAATGTCATTAGAAGTTTGATATGGATGGCATTGCATTTGTAGATTGCTTTGGGTACTATGGACATTTTAACAATATAAATTCTTCAAATAAATGAACACAACATATTCTGTTTTTTTGTGTCTTTTTCAATTCCTTTCATAAATGTTTCATAGTTTTGCATGTAAAAGTCTTTCAACACCCTAGTTAAATTAATTGCAAGTATTTTAATTTTTGTAGTTGTAAATATTAGGATTGTTTTTCAGATTTCTTTTTCAAAGAGTTCATATAGAAACATTCCTGATTTCTTGTATGTTGATTTTGTATACTGCAAATTTATTGAATTTGCTTATTAGTTCAAATAGATTTTTTTCTGAAATATTTGGGTTTACATCATTCATAAACACATGCATACACATATACACAATTATATTTCTGCAAACAGGAACAATTTAAATACTTTCCATTTTACATATCTTCTATTTCTTTCTCTTGCCTCTTAGTCACTGGTACTTTCTACCCACCATTCATAGAAGTGGGTAGAGTGGGCATCCTGTTGTTATTATCTCAAAGGGAAAGCTTTCAATTTTTCACTATGGAGTATGATATTAGTTGTAGGTTTACCATATATGACCATTATTTTGCTCATATACAGTCTTTTTATACCTAATTTTTGAGTGTTTTAATTGTGAGTGGATATTGAATTTTGTCAAATGTCTTTCTGCATCTAATGAGTTAATCTTATGTTTTTGTCTTTTATTCTGGTTATATGGTGTGTATCACATTTATAGATTTGTATATGTTCAGCCATCTCTGTATCCTTGAGATTAATCCCACTTTATCATTGTGAATGATCTGTTTCATGTGTTGTTGAGTTCTGTTTTCTAGTATTTTGTTGAGGTCTTTTGCATCTGTGTGCATCAGGAATATTGGCCTGTTTGACTTTGTGTCCTTGTCTGACTTTGTTCAGAGTAATGCTGGACTTGTAAAATGAAGTTGGAAGTATTTCTACACCTTCAATTTTTAGGAAGAGTTTGAGAAGACTTATGTTATTTTTTAATCAAGCATTTGGTGGAATTGAGTGGTGAACTATTAGTTCACATTTTCTATTTCTTATTGATTTAGTCTTGTTAGGTTGTTTGTGTCTGGAACTTTATCTGATTCTTCTAGGGTTTCCAATATATTGTCACATAACTGTTCTTAGGTGTCTTATGATCTTTTTTTGTTGTTGTTGTACAGGTTGAGCATCCCTAATCTGAAAATCTGAAACCCGAAATGCTCCAAAATCCGAAACTTTTTGAGTGCCAACATGACGCCACAAGTGGAAAATTCCACACCTGATCTCACGTGATGGGTTGCAGTCAAAACACAGGTGCCCTAAAAATAGTGTATAAAATTACCTTCCATTGATATGTATTAGGTATTTTATGAAACATAGATGGATTTCATATTTAGCTGGATCCCATTCCCATGATATCTGATTATATATATATAATGAATTCTTCAAAATCTGAAAATATCCAAAATTGAAAGCACTTCTGTTCCCAAGCCTTTCGAAAAAGGGATACTCAACCTTATAATTTTAATATGTACTCTTTAATTTCTGAATTTATTTGAGCTTTCTCTCTTATTAATTTGGATAAAGATTTGTGCATTTTGTTTTTTCAAAAAACCAAGACTCAGATTCATTGATTTTCCTATTGTATTCCTAGTATATATTTTATTTGTTTCTGCACTGGTTTTTATTCTTTCTTTCCTTCTAATAACTTGACTTTCATTTGTCCTTCTTTTTCTAGTTCCTTGAGGTGTAATGTTATATTGTTTATTTGAGATATTTGTTTATTTTTCAGTGCTGAGTATTGAACCAGGGCCTTGCACGTGCAAGGCAAGTACTTTTACACTGAAGTACACTTTGCCTTCCATACCTTTTGTGGCTCTGGGGCTGGCTGGCTGACTGGTTTTCTTCCTTCCTTCCTTCCTTCCTTC
>NW_026000294.1:6930169-6944330 GCF_001458135.2 Marmota marmota marmota | reverse complement strand
ACCCAGCTGCATTGTTCTCATGTTTGCCACCATTCATCCATGTCTCAGGACCTCCAAGTTTCTAAAGATAATAACCTGAAATTTGGGGGGAAGGAATCATCCAGGTGTTCCCTGTGAGACATCTATCTGGGTTCCATGAGGCCCATATGACCTCCAGTCTTGGGAGAAAGAAATTAACTATCTGCATCCTAGCCTGGCCTCTTCCTCAAAAGAATTTTTGAACTCGAGTTACTTGACCTTTCTGTGCTGGTGTTTATCAGCTTTGTATTACTATAATGAAATACATGATATAATTAACTTAGAAAGGGTTTATTTAGTTCACAGTTCTTGAGGTTCCAGTCCAAAATTAGGCAGGATCATGGCTTTGGGCCTCTTCTGAGGACACCAGACGGTGGAAAGCAGATGGTGGAGCAAATCATTTGCATCATAAACCAGGAAGCAGTGAGACTGGGGTCCCACAATTTTTGAGAGCACACCCCAATGATCTCCCACTAAGTCCAACCAACTATTGATTCACTGTACCTCCCAATACTGCCACCCTGGGAACCAAGCCTTTAATACATTAGACTTTAGATGGACTCTATCGATATTCAAACCATGGCAGTCTCCAAGTTTCTTTGTTAGTTGCAAAAAATAGTTTATAACACTTATCTAGTTCTTGAGGTTGTTAAACAGATAAAATAACAGAGTGGATAGTTAATTATTCCTTCATAAAACCACTTTAAAAATATGACGTATTGAATAACTTTTAGGTCTTAAGTATAAAGCCACTTAAGAAATATAAAAATACATTTTCAAGTAAAAGTTAACAGAAAGTCAGTAAACTGAATTCCTTAAGCACCTTGAGTTCATTAAAAGCTATTACTATCAATATTGTCAGGGGTGGGGATTCCAGGGATTGAACTCAGAGGCACTTGACCCCTGAGCCACATCCCCAGCCCTATTTTGAATTTTATTTAGAGACAGGGTCTCATTGAGTTGCTTAGTGCCTTGCTTTTGCTGAGGCTGGCTTTAAACTTGTGATCCTCTTGTCTCAGCCTCCTGAGCCACTGGGATTACAGGCATGAGCTACCACACCAAGTTCAATAACCTAAATATCTATAAGCATATCCTTTCTTCATTTGAAACCCCAATGTCATGTCTTCTTTTTATTTTATCACATTACATGTAGTTGAGATAAAAAGAAATCCCTTTAAGTTTCATATCTATTTTCCTTTTTCTTTCCCATTGTCACAGTTCTACTATTTACTTTCATTACTTATTCCCAGGACTATGGTTACTGAGCATAAATGTGACAGAAATCTTCAAGGAGATTTTTTAATGAAGCAGTATGGACATCACTCACTTAGGGCTAGAAATAAATTTTTTCAGCATCTACATCAAACAAACTTACTTCTGTGGATCTTCTCATTGACTGAGAAAGACTGAATATTTCAGTTTAGTTAAATGTAATTAGCATCTAAAAAATCACATTTCTATTTTTGAGACCCAAGGTCATTTTTCTCACCTTCCTTGCTGGCTCTTCACTTCTAATGGAACCTATTACTACTCATTCTTGTGCTTTCTGGTTGAATTCTCCATAATTCTGGCTACAGAACAGCCACATTAGTCTCCTTTGCATCCCTTTCCTAGCTGCTTCTAAAGATAAGCACACAATATCCTTTAAAAAATTTTAATTGACAAATAATAATTGTATTTATGGTATACAGTGTGATGTTTTGATTATGTACACATTATAGAAAGATTCAATCAAATTAGTTAATGTTTTCACCATGATCCCCTTTTTATTATGCAGTTGTATTCTGATCACACTGGGGAGAAGAGAATTAAAGAATAACATATAAATAATCTATTCATTTCTGCAAGAAGCTATTACTGAATGTTTATACTTTGTCAGATACTGTGTTAGCTATTGGGATGATTAGGCTCTTAACTATATTACAACCTGGTGGCATGCATTATAGCTTGAGTAGATTGCTGTTAATGAATGATTTTATATAGATAATAGAATTGTTATTGTAATCTAGTATAATTGAATAATAGTAAAATTGTAATGCCTGTTGTTCTTCAATTCCTGATTCCCTTTTAAGATAGCTAAAGGCTTGGCCAGATTTTTGCTTTTTCCTTTGATTTCTATCCATGGAGCTTGCTAAATCTCTCCTTCTGCTTGCCTTCTACCTGCCTAAGTGTGTCAGCTATACTATCTTGTTCCACAAAACTTACCTAGCTTGTTAACCTGAAGAGCAAGCAGATGGAGAAGACACTCTGGATAGGCCTCCTTCCAAGATTGCTACCTTCTGAATGTATCCTCACATTAGGTTATTTTCTCAAGAATCAAAAATATATAATAAATAATTAAATTATGAGCCACTCCAGTGCATTTTTAAAAATTTTACCATTTGGAGGATTATTTTCCTCCTAAAACCCCATGTAGCCTTCTATTATAATTTAAATATCACATCTGTTAAATATTGAACTTGAAGCTATTATCACTTAAGTGAATCATGTACAATTTCATGTAATTGACACATTTGCTTCTAAGAAATTTATAGCATAAGTTCTTCTTTTATAAATTCAAAGTATTTTTTTTGCATCTGATATTTTACAGGCAAACTGTATTGTACTATCCTGACAAGTGAAAGGATTAATTGGAAGCTTTTGTTAAAGGTTCTTACTGAATATGGAAAAATAACATTCTGAAAATAAATGTAACTGATACTAAATTGGCTATTTTAAAAAATAGACTATGATCTTCCTTTCACTCCTTAATTATTTATTTTATTGGTATTTTGTACATATATACAGGTGAAATTCTTTTTGGTATGTTTATATATGTATTTAAAAGGAAAATCAATAGAGGAGAGGAGAGAGAATATGAGAAGATAGGAGGAAAGGGAAAGGGGGAAATGAGAATTGAAATCAAATTTGTTACATGTATTATTTTGTCAAAATGAACCCAAATGCTACATATAATTATAATGCTCTAATAAAAAATAGTGTATAAAAAGAGACATATTTTATATAACCAATGTTTCAAAACAATTTTGGTTTTTATTTTTGAGTAACATATTAGTACTACATTATTTATAGCCAGTATAATTTTGTTTTTTAAAAGCCCATAAGCATTTCCTCTGTAGTACCTCCCCATTAATGTAAAACTTGATTATTTATACCTTATTTACTGGGAGTTTGATGTTTAATTTAAAATCTCCTAATTGATTATATTTCAATAGATAATACATGTTAATGCATCCATGAGGATATATAATATCTAATGTATTTAATTGTATATCACAATGCTTATCTTTCCCATAAACAGAGGTAAAAAAAAAATTTACCTATGAGAAATGCCACACAGCATGTTTCCTTTGCATTAGTTTGCATTCCTTGTTCTTTTTTTACTTTTATAAAAGAATGGATGTTTATTCCATCAACCTACTCAACCAAACTGTGGGAGAATAACAGAAGACACAACAATCATCCCCAAATTCCTACCACAATTTCATCTAGTCCTCCTCAGAACTTGTAGAGATTGGAGGAAAAGGCATGGTGGAGCTCATCATTTAACCACGAGTATGTAAATACTAAACTCCCTTAATTTCCCTTTTATTTCTCTTTCTTAGCTTTTCACCATGGGATATAGATTGTGTAATAGTCTTTTATCAGATTCAGGAGAAGTGTGAAAAGAAGTGATATTTTGGTTTAAGAAAAGCATATGGAGAACATAAAATGTCCTTTACTATGTAGGGAGACTTAAAATGTATTCAAATATTTTATTTTATTTGAGCATTAAATTTATCTGGATTTGTTAAAATCTAGCAATTAATATATATCATAGAGAGATTCCAGATTGTTAGTCTAGTTTATATAAGTGTGAGAAAGAGATAGCAGCATCTTTTCCCTCAAAAGTAGCTCTGTATGAATTCATATGTAATTGTAGTATGTTACAGTTTGGATCAGAAATGTCCCACAAAGACCATGTCATGGCCACCAGCCTGTGGTGCTCATTGTGAGGCATGCACCCTTTAGGAAGCAGGGCCTGGGATAAAGAAGAGAGATCACTTGGGGACATGCACTTGAAGAGAATATTGGGACCCTGGCCCCACTTCTCTCCCTTTTTGCTACCTGGCTACCATGCTGTGAGTGGCTTTCCTCCACCTTGCACTCCCTGCCATGATGTTCTGCCTTGGCACAGACCCAAGATAAGGCCATTGATTGAAACCTCTGAAGATACAAGCCAAAATTAAGGTTTCCTTCTTTTGAGTTGTTATTTCAGACATTTTATTTTGTTACTATGACATAATGATACCACAAGTTATGTTTAAAGATCATTATGGTATAGGATTAAGAAAATTACTAGAAGAGTCCCATAACAGAGTTTTTCAGATATATCTAATATTCAATCCTACCATGTCTTCAGGCTTCTTACAGCTTAATTGGGTAGATAGATAAGAAAAACTAACAAAAAACAGAGAATATAGAGGAAATGACATTCTTTAAACAAATTTCTATTCTGATTTCATAAAAGTAACATATTTGTTATATGAATTTCAAAAATTACAAAGAAAAACAATAAATCAATAAACCATTAGTATCTCCCCCCAACTCCTGAAATAATTACTGTTATTATTTTATGAATTTCTTTCTTTCTTTTTTTAAAGAGAGAGAGAGGAGAGAGAGAGAGAGAGAGAGAGAGAGAGAGAGAGAATTTTTTTAATATTTATTTTTCAGTTTTCAATGGATATAACATCTTTATTTTATTTTTATGTGGTGCTGAGGATCGAACCCAGTGCCCCGCACATGCCAGGTGAGCGCGTTACCGCTTGAGCCACATCCCCAGCCCTTCTTTCGTTCTTTCCATGTTGATCTATATTGATTAATTTATTATACTAATAAGATTACATTTTTTCATTTAAGATTTTATTTGAAAATTTCTCTTGTTATTAAAATTATTTGTAAATATTTAAATGGTTATATCATAACCAATTTATGGATATGCCATAATTTACTTATCACTTCCTATTTTCAGATGTTTATGTCACTGATTTTTCATTTTGCTATTATAAACAAAGCTGTGATAAATACTTTGGCATTAATCTTTGAATTTTTGATTTTATAATAGAGTAAATTTTTATATATATATATATTATAATAGAGTATATTCCAAGGAATAGGTTTAAATTTTTGATCTTTGTTTTTGAATTGCTTTCTAAAATATTATGTCAGTTTACATTCCCACTGACAATGTATGTAATTATTAAAAAGTCAATATTTTAAAAATGGTTATTAGCCATTTTTATTTCCTCATTTGTGACTCCTGTGTTCTTTACTCACCTTTCCTTTACATAACTTCTATCATATATTTTAGAACCAAGAAACCACCAAAAGACAATTTCAAGTTAGAGCATCACAAGAATTAGTGAGGTAGTGAGGAACTTCAGATCAAAAACACATTATTTATAAGCAATGATAATTGTTGGAGAGGATATGGGGAAAAAGGTGCACTCATACATTGCTGGTGGGACTGCAAATTGGTGCAACCAGTTTGGAAAGCAGTGTGGAGATGCCTCAGAAAACTTGGAATAGAACCACCATTTACCCAGCTATCCCATTCCTTGGTTTATAGCCAAAGGACTTCAAATCAGCATACTATAGTGACATAGCTACACAAATGTTTGTAGCAACTGAATTCAAAATAGCTAAACTGTGGAACCAACCTAGATGCCCATCAATAGATGAATGAATAAAGAAAATGTGGTATATATACACAATAGAATATTACTCAGCATTAAAAGAGAATAAAATTGTGGCATTTACAGGTAAATGGGTGGAGTTGGAGAATATTATGCTAATTGAAGTAAGCCAGTCTCAAAAACCTAAAGGCCGAATGTTTTCTCTGATTAGTGGATGCTGATCTATGATGCAGGGGCATGGAAAGAATGGAGGATCTTTGGATTGGGCAAAGGGGAGGGTGGAGAGGGGTTATGAAGATAGGAAAGATGGTAGAATGAGATGGACATGGATGATTGCATGAATGGTGGGTGCATCTCTACACCGTGTACAACCAGAGAATTGAAATGTTGCACTCCATTTGGGTATGATGAATTGAAATGCATTCTGCTGTCATGTACAACTAAGTAGAACAAATTAAAAAGCCACATTCTCATGCTATTAACATTATTTATAACTATATTTACAAAACTTGTGAACTCAAAATGTTGTTACTGAAAATAATTGTAGTCCTTAATAGAAATAGAAATAAGTAATACAAAAGTGATAATAAAGACCTGATTGCCTGGTGTGGTAGGGCATGCCTATAATCCCAGTGACTCAAAAAGCTAAGACAGGAGGATGATGAGTTCAAGGCCAGTCTCAGTAAGTTATCAAGACCTTCATCGACTTAGAGAGACCCTGTTTCCAAGTCAAAAAAGGGCTGAAGATGTAACTCAACTCCCCTGGATCCATTCCCCAGTATCAGAAGGAAAAGAACTGATTATTAAGGGTGAGGTTAAAATACAAAATATTTTGGAGGAAGTGAGTCTTGAAGAATGTATTGGATGAAGTCATGGCTATTATTTCATTAATATATTCAATAACTTTATTAATTTGCTATTATGTGCTAGGTACTCTTCTAAGTATTACAGTATAGTAGTTAGCAAGATTGACAGCATTCCATGCTTTCATAGACGTAGTCCATAGACCAGCATTATTACTATTTCTTAAGATCTTGTTAGAAATGTAGATTCTTAGACTCAACCCTGTACTTTCTGAATCTGTATTTTAATAATATTTCCAGATTATGAGAATGAATATACAAGTTCAAGAAGCACTGATCTAGGGGATTTGATAGGCATGTGCAGAGGGAGAGTGGTCTGGGAAGAAATAGCATGAGTAGAGTTTTGAAGGTAAGTTGAACAAAATGTATTAGGGTGGTAAAAAAAATAAAAGATCAGTGGGTAGGTCAGAAGGGAGGACTAAGAGATTTATGGGAGATTGATATATAACAGCTTGTTTCCATCCATGCTTCCTCAGTTGTAGTTTTTCAGTGGGAATTAAGTATATTTATCTAAGATTCATAGAAGATAGAGAACATGGTACATATATAGACACATGCATATATATTTATATTTTTGAGAAAATATATATATATATTTGAGAACAAATATAGAGAGCAAAGGAGAAGTGGATTGGAAGGTACAGAAGAGGTTTTAGAGATTGTGACAGGAAGGAACTGAGAGAGGAGCTCCATGAAATACCAACATTTAAGATGTGGGAGGAAGCCAAAAGTTAGGGATATAAAGAGTTTCATGCAATAGGAAAGGACCTACAGTATCTATTAAGATATAGAAGTTAAATGAGAGAAGATCTGAAAAATGATTATTAGATTTGAAAATTGGAGGTTATGGTAACTTTTCCATTATTATTTGTAGGGGAATTGGGGGGGGGGGCGCCAGATTGTATTCATTTAAAATATGAATGGAAGGTGAGAAAATAGACAATGAGAGTAAAGCCTTTCAAGATACATGGTTATAAATAAAACAGAATAAAATATGTAGAGTTCTGGGATGGGAAAGTTCTAACTACAGTAATAAAATCATTGTAATACTAACATTTATTGAATACTTACTTTGCCTCATAAACTCTGTTAAATGCTAGATACATATTATCACATTTAATCATTATAGAAATGCTATGACAGGGAGGTACAGTGACATTTCTGAGAATTCCACAAGTAATAAATAAAAGAACATGGCTTTCAACCGAAAACATTTGGTCATTTAGCCTGTACTCATAATTATTTGCTACACTTCTTGATCAAAAGAGAAAAGTTGAGAAAAGGGAAATTATTTCTAGAATAAGATCTCTAAAAGATACAGGGAAGACCTGAGATATAAGCATTTAGAAGTAGCAATGTGGGCCTTCATACAATTGCAGGGATATCTCTTTTTCCCAAGGAAGAAGAAAGGTGATAAATATGGGCACACATATAAATATATTTTGACACATAAAATGGGAACTTTATAATCATTCTTAATTTAATTAACACCCCCACCTTTCAGCATTCCCTAAATTCTTCATCCTTTTTTCTATGTAACATACATTTTTACTTATTTATCTTATTTATTGTTTATTTCCCACCAATATGGCAGCCTGATATTATTAAGAAAAATATTATAATAGAAATGAATTTGAGTGATTTTAGACAAAAATGACAATTGAAGAAATTAATACAGCAAATGTAGAACAATGTTGCAAGAAAGTTTGTGGTGAACTATAGAAGAGAGAACAATTTCATGTGGAGGTGGTAGTATCCATGGAAAACTAATTTTCTTTTTAAAAAAATTTACACATAATAATGTGTGGTACAATGTGCTATTCCAATATGTATACATTGTATAATGATTAAATGAGGGTAATTTGCATATCCATCAACTCAAATATGTATCACCATGTTGTGGGGAAAAAATTCAAAATCTTTTAGCTATTTTGAAATATATAATACACTATTATTAACTATAGTCATCTACTGTACAATAGAACAGTGGGACTTATTCCTCCTGTCTAATCATAACCGTGTACCTGTTGACCAACCTCTCCTGATTCTCCCCACCTTACAGCCCTCTCTAGTCTTCAGTCTTCAGTAATCACTATTCCACTCTGTACTTTTATGAGATCAACTTTTTTAGATTCCTCATATGAGTAACATCTTGCAGTAGTTTTAGTTTCTTGTGTGGCCTTTTCCACTTAGTATGTTGTCCTCTGGGTTCATCCATATTGTCTCAAATGGCAGTAATTTATCTTTTTTTCCCTTTACACCTTGGAAGTGTCTACTGTATACCTGCTTACTTAAACCATAGGTACTCTCTTCATTTTATTTAATGGATGAATGATATTCCATTATATATATATATGACCATACATATATTCCATTTTATTTATATATATATATATATATATATATACACACACACACACACACACACACACACACACACCACATTATCTTTTTTAATTTATCCCTTGACGGACACTAGGCTATTGTGAATAGTGCTATGTTAAACATTTCTGTACAGGTATTCTTTGACATAATGATTTCATTTCCTTTGTATTTATACTCAGTGTGGAAATGCTGAACCACATGGTAACTTCTATATTTTTAATTTTATGAGGAGCCTACATAATGTTTTCCATAATGAGTTTACTAAGTTGCATTCACACCAATATGAGTGTTTTAGCTTTTCATCACAGTGACCAATATATATCTTACATAAACAACTTATAGGAAAAAAAACGATTTATTTTGGCTTGTAGTTTTCAGAGGATTCAGTCAATGTTGGCTGGTTCTATTGGATTGGGCCTGAGTGAAGCAGAACATCATGATGGAAGGGTGTGGCAGAGGAAAGCTGCTCAGCTCATAGAATCCAAGGAAGAAGGCAAAGAAAGGGAGATGGGGGGAAAACGAGTCCTGCGAAGAGATGTAGTCCCCAAGGATACGCATCTACTAACTTACTACTTCCTCCAACCATGCAGTCCCTACCTGGAGTTTCTACTATCTCTGAATCATCTATTTAGCTATTAATGGATTGATCCATTGATGAGTCTTAGCCTTCATGATCCAATCACTTCCTAAATACCCCACCTCTGAACTTTGCTGCATAGGGATCAAGCCTTGAAAACATGAAATTTTGGAGGACATTCTAGATCTAACCATAACAGTATGTAAGAGTTCCCTTTTCTCCATATCCTCACTGATGCTTATTTTATCTTTTTTATAATAGTCACTCCAACTGAGATGAGGTGATATCACTGTAGTTTTTTAAAATATTTTTTATTTGTTGATAGAACTTTATTTTTATTTATTTATATGTGGTGTTGAGAATTGAACCCAGTGCCTCATACATGCTGGGCAAGCACTCCACCACTGAGCCCCAGCCCCTCATTGTAGTTTTGGTTTACATTTCCCTTATGATTAGTGACGTTAAGCATCTTTTCATATAACTAATGCCCATTTGTGTATCTTCTTTTGAGAAAGTGTCCATTCATATCTTTTGTCCATTTTTAACCAGATTCTTTGATGGTTTTTAAAAATATTTTTCAAAATCCTTATGTGTTCTGTATATTAACCCTTCATTTGATGTATCATGTGCAGATATTTTCTCCCATTCTGCATAATTTTTTTTTTTAATTCTGTTGTTTCCTATTCTGCTGTGTACAGAAACTTTTTAGTTTGATGTAATTTAATTTTGTCTATTTTCACTTTTGTTACCTGAGCTTTTGGGGTCTTATCCAAAGAATCCATGTCCATTCCAATGTCATGAAGCATTTTCTGTATGTTTCCTTCTAGCAGTTAAATAGTCTTACATTTAAGTCTTTCATCAATTTTGAATTGATCTTTCTACATGGTGAGAGAGTGTTCTGTTTTCATTCTTCTGCATGTGAATATCCAGTTTTCCCAGAGATATCTATTGAAGAACCTATTCTTTCATCCATGTGTGTTTTTAGCAACTTTGTCAAGAGCCAGTCGGCTATAGGTATATAGTTTGATTTCTGGCTTCTCTATTCTGTTCCATTAGACTATGTATATTATTTGCCAATATCATGCTGTCTTTATTACCATAGTCTTGTAGTGTGAATTGAGATCAAGTATTCAATGCCTCCAGGTTTATTTTTGTTGTTCAAAAATGCTTTAGGTATTTGGGCCTTTTGTGGTTCCATTTGTATTTGTGATAGATTTTTTTCTAATTATGTAAAGAATAATCATTGTTATTATGATAGGGATTGCACTGAATCTATAGATCACTTTGGGTGGTATGGACATTTATTTTAATAGTATCAATTCTTCCACTTCTTGAACATAGGATGGTTTTCATTTTTATGTGTACTCTTCAAATTCTTTCATCAGTATTTTATAATTTTCATTGTAGAGATTTTTTTACCTCTTTAAATTTATTCCTAGTTATTTAAAAAAATTTAGCTACCTTAAGTGGGGTGGCTTTCTTCATTTATTTTTCAGGTAATGTATGAATGGCATATAGAAATACTACTGATTTTGTTTGTTATTTATCCTGTGAGATTTTGAATTTTTTTATTAGTTATAATACTTTTTGTGATGTCCTTGGGATTTATTTTCTTTCCTCTATCCTCCTCCTTCTGTCTCTGTCTCTCTCTCTCTCTCTCTCTCTCTCTCTCTGTCTGTCTGTCTCTCTCTCTCTCTCTCTCTCTCTTGTACTGAGGATTGAACCCAGGGCTTTTCACGTGCTAGGCATGAGAGTTTCACCTCTAACTCTTTAAAAAAATTTTAAGACAGGGTTTTACTAAGTTGCCAAGACTGGCCTCAAACTTGCAACTTCTTGCCTCAGCTTTCAAAGTAGCTTAGGTCATAGGTATGTGCCCCCACAACTGGCTTGATATTTATGTATATAAGGACATGTTTTATGCAAACAGGAACAATTTGACATTCTCCTTTTCAATTCAGATGGCTTTTCTTTCTTTCTCTTTCCTGATTGTTCCAGCTGAAACTTCCAGTACTGTGTTAAATAAAAGTGGTGAAAGTGGGCCTCCTTCTCTTGTTCACAATCTTAGAGGAACACTTCTCCTTTAAAAAGATGTTAATGGTGTTTCCCCTTTCATAATGATTTCAATGTATTTTTGAGAAATATCTATATTCTGGAGCGGTTGAGTGGAGAGTTCAATAGACATCAGTTGAATCCATTAGTCTAGGGTATCATTTTACTCTGTTGTTTCTTTGTTGACTTTCTGTTGTAGTATAAGTTTGTCATATGTGGTCTTTATTGTATTTAGGTATATCTCTTCTATACTCAAATTGATAAGAGATTTTATCTTGTAGAAATGTTGAATTTTATCAAATGATTTTTCTGTGTCTATTGAGAAGATCATATGGTTTTCATTTTTACTCACTTGCATGTGTTGGACTACAATTGCATACCTGAGATGAATCACACTTGACATAGTGAATTATCTTTTTGACATGCCATTGGATTCAGGTTGATAGTATTTCATCAAGGATTTTTGCATCCATGTTCATGAAGGATATTACCAGGTAGTTTTCTTTTTAATGTGTCCTTATCTGGGTTTGGTGTCAGGTTAATGTTGGCTTCATAGGATGAGTTTGTTACAGTTTCTTCATCTTTATTTATTTGGAATAATTTGCGAAGAATCTTGTATTAATTCTTTAAATATTTGGTAGAATTCAGCAGTAAAACCATTTGATTCTCAGCATTTCTTTGATGGGAAGCTTTATTACCAATTCAGTCTCATCTGTCATTATTGTTCTATTCAAGTTTTATATTTGTCATGATTCAGTCTTGATGAAGTGTATTGTCCAGGAATTTATCCATTTTTCTAGCCTGTTCAACTTGTTGGCATATAGTTATTCACAGTAGTCTCTAAAGATCATTTGTATTTCTTTTGTATTAGTGGTACTAATTTTTGTCTGATTGTATTTATTTGAATCTTTTCTGTTTCTCCCTTTTCTTAGTTAATGTAGCTATGAGGTGGTTAATTTTACCTTTTCAAACAATTAGTTGTACATTTCCTTGATACTTTTCATTTTAAAATTTCTGTCATTTATTTCTTTCCTAATATTTAATAATTCTTTTTTTACTACTAATTTTGGGTTTTGTTTTTTTCTTCTTCTGATTCTTTTAGTTGCACTGTTAGGTTGTTTGGGATCTTTGTAGTTTTGTGATGTGGGTTTTAATTACTATGAACTTCCCTCTTAATACTGCTTTTGCTGTAGGGTTTGGCATATTGTATTTTCATTAATATTTTTCCCCAAAATTTTAATTCACCTCTAATTTTTTTCATTGATCCATTGATTGTTCATGAGTATGATGACTAATTTTCATGCATTTGTACAGTTTTCAAAGTTCTTGTTAATTTCTAATTTTATTGCATTGTGGCCAAAAAGGTGCTTGATATGGTTTCATTATTTTTAATTTGTTGAGACATACTTTGTAGTATAGTGTAACATGTCATCTATGCAGAACTGCTTATTTATTATTTAACTCTTGGAGAGCTTTCATAACACTGTGGATTCCTGTTATATTGTCTTGGAACCTCTGTTTTTGCTGCTGGATCAGATGTCCATGAGTAGAACCAGAGGCCCCCCTCAGCTGTTTCTACTTGGGGCCTGGTTGTCATTTTGGAGTTTTCCCCTCCCCTATTCTATGTGTTAAAATATTGTTGAAACTTAAACAGGGTTTATTTGTTTGTAGTGTATAGTGTGCTATCTCTTGGCTGGGTTGTGGGTATAGCTTAGCACTAGAATCTCTACCATATGAACTCTATTGTCCTGGACACTTCTCAGTATCTCTTAGAATAGAAGGAAATGAACAACAACAACAGTGAACAATATGCAACATTTATTTTAATAATAAATATTTTAATAATAAATAATTTAGTAATAAATGCCTAGTGCCTACTATGACATCTATAACAGTAATTACCACAAAGATAAATGGTGCATTCAGCAATTAATAGCAATAATACACAGCCATGGACTAGATATAACATTTAGTATAAGCAGCAGATATTATCCACAGTACTAATACCTGTAACAACATGAATGCTAGGGACAGGGATTATGTAAACTCCATAGTTCTAAAAGATGGTAAAATTTCCATTAGTTAGGCAAAAAAATGGGATAGGAGGGCAAAAGGAAATTGAAAATATTAATAAGGTAAACAGAAGGAAAGCAAAAAAGAAGTAGTGACAGCATCAAGAAGGAGGAGAAAAATAATTAAAGACAAGGAAACCAATAGAGAAAGAGAAAATGAGAATTTGACAATGGAAGAAGAAAGGAGACAAAGAAGAACAAGAGAAACAAAAAGAAGCAAACAAGATATCGAGCCAGAAGAAAAAAACCCTCCTAATTCTCAAAAGATAAAACAAATAAAATAACAAAAGACCCAAAAATGATTAAATAAAAAATATATGTATATCCATGAACCAATCAGCACAGTAAGAACACATAAAAAAGTAGGTAAAAAAAGAAAAAACAGGGCTGGGGATGTGGCTCAAGTGGTAGCGCGCTCGTCTGGCATGCGTGCGGCCCGGGTTCGATCCTCAGCACCACATACCAACAAAGATGTTGTGTCTGCCGATAACTAAAAAAATAAATAAATATTTAAAAAAAAAA
>NW_026000294.1:6910556-6930163 GCF_001458135.2 Marmota marmota marmota | reverse complement strand
AATTTAAAAAAAAAAAAAAAAAAAAGAAAAAACAAGGAAAAATTCTTAATGAAAAATTAAAGAATTGTCTGGTGAGATGGTCAAAACTCTCACTATCTATGCCAGACTATCCTCCTTTCCGTTTCTTCCTGGGCTACATACCCCTTAGAGGTAGCAAGTGATGAGAGTTGTTAAACCCTTCTGAAGAAAGAGTTGTTAAGCCCAGCTGCAGCTTGTTGTAATAACTCTCAGCTTCCCTTCTCACCAGTATAAGATAGGACATCATGGAAAATTCTGTCAATTGGTGTTTTGTCTGGACAGATTAGATTGATGCATTTATAGGATGGCTGATGCAGAGTTCTAAACAAAAAGGGGCAGTGGCTGTGCCCTCTCACTGGACTTTTGGAACTTTGTCTGGTGATATGTATCTGCAGAGAGATTAGATGAATATACTGTGGGGCCAGGGAGATGAAGATCTCTGCTGGGTGTCTGGATCACTAGGGGCCTCCTGACAACTCCACTTCTAATGTGGGTTAACCAACCCTCCACAGTTTTTACACACTCCACTGCCTATGAATGTGGCCTTCCAGAATCAGACCCTGAGTGTTTTTGTGCCCATCTTTCCAGGTTTGGGACCTTCCCTGGAAGGTCCTATGAACCACCAGACCCAAAGGGAAAGCAAGCCACACTCCCCTCCATATCCACAACCCTAGTCCTTCTGGCAGAATACTCTGTTCTCATTTCAATTGTGCCCCACCAGGCACACTCAGGCACGCATGGCAGGTTCTTATCAGGACAACGTTTGCAACACTTACTCTGATCTACCAGGCTCCTGTAGCAGCACACCACAGTGTGGCCACTTCAAAATGGCTCCCTACCTCATCTTTCTGTTCACTACCCTAGAAACACAAATCATGTTTCAAACAACAGTGCACTGAATGCTACAAGTTCTCCCATGACAAATTTTTTTGTTATATTTCTTTCTACCTGTATCACCCCTCAACTCTTCAATTAGCACCTCTGGCCCTACCACCTAGCTTCAAATTACTCTTTCTTTTCCTCTGTTCAAAGCACCTAAGTTTCTGTGTTCCTGTGATTTTATGACTATCCAGTATTAAATTTCAGTGAATTTCCTTTGTCACCCACTTGGATGGGAAGCAGTACTCCTGCTGATTGAATCCTGAGTCATGGAGCAAGTGGAAAGTGCACCCTCCCTCTAATTCACCATCTTTAAATCCCATATATACTTCTTGATAGAAGATACCATATCTTATATTTCATTAGACACAATAATGCTGATGATTCCCTCTTTGACACAACAATGATGACAATAACAAATTATGCAAACTCATGTATATTGTTTTACAATACTCAAAAACTTTGCATAGGTTATCTCATTTAATATTTGGAAATACACTATATTTCTGTTTTAGCTTTCTCTCTGCTATGACTTAAAGACCCAACCAGAACAATCATAGAGGAGGAAAAATTTATTAGAGGGCTCACGGTTTCCGAGTTCTTTGTCCATAGAAGGCTGGCTCCATTCCTCGGGGCTCATAATGAGGTAGAACATCATGGTGGAAGAGTGTGGCGGAGGAAAGTGGCTCACATGATGAACAGGAAAACAGAGAGAGACTCCACTTGCCATATACAAATATGTACTCCCAAGCCACACCCCCAAGTCCCACCTCTTCCAGCCACACCTTACCACTTCAGTTATCACTCAGTTAATCCCTATTGGGATGAATTCATTAATTGGGTTAAGACTTTCATAACCCAATCATTTTTCCTCTGAACCTTCTTGTATTGTCTCACAAGTGAGCTTTTGGGGGGACAACTCACATCCAAACCATAACAATGAACTATTAATAGGTGCAGAAATTGAAGCTCAGAAAGATGTAATGGCACGCTTTAGGTTTCACAGCAAGCAAGTGGGCAAACTGATCTCCAAATTATGCTATGTAGTGGACTTCAATACATACCAACTAACTAAATCTGTGAGATCCTGAACGAAATGGATCATATGGTGGATGGAATTGGTAAACTAGTTGAGGACAGAGTCAGAGACTTATGTGGGTGGATATTAGGACTTTTTTTGAAAGAGAGAGAGAGAGAGAGAGAGAGAGAGAGAGAGAGAAATTTTAATATTTATTTTTTAGTTTTTGGCAGACACAACATCTTTGTTAGTATGTGGTGCTGAGGATTGAACCCGGGCCACACGCATGCCAGGCGAGCGCGCTACCGCTTGAGCCACATCCCCAGCCCCGATATTAGGACTTTTTAAAATGGTAATTTATAAATTGAGAAGAGAAGCTGTTTGAAAAGGAGATGAAATGATAAGTTTGGATTTGAACATGTTAGTTTTCTGATACTATTCAGATGTTAGAGGAGATGAGCTATAAGAACCATTATAATCCATTCTCTATACAGAAGCAAACTTTAAAAAATAGAATTCGGATCACATTACTCCCCTAGCTAAAACCCTACAGTCACAGTCACTTTCTATTTTACTTAGGATAAGACTTTTCTGGTAAATGAATGGATCTGGACACTATTATGCTAATTGAGCCAATTTGAAAAAAACAAAGGTTGAATGTTGTCTCTGATATGTGGATGATAACACACAACAAGAGGTGGGAGGGGGAGAATAGAAGTTCAGTGGATTAGAGAAAGGGGAATGAAGGAAAGGGAGAGGGGCTGGAAATAGGAAAGACAGTGGGATGAATCTGACTTCACTTTCCTATGTATATATATGAATACACCACAGTGAATCTCCACATCATGTACAACCACAAAAGTGAGATCCTAATTAAAATAAGATGTAGTCCATGTTTGTATAAATATTTCAAAATATACTCTACTGTCATGTACAACTAAAAAGAACAGTGAAACCAAACAAACTTGTAACACATTCTACAAGACCACTTATGATCTTCTCACTGATCTCTATGGCCTTCCCTCTGGTACAATTCTTTCTCTTACGCTATGATTCAACTACTCTATTTTACTTTCAGTTCTGGCTGTTTGGCCTAATTTCTATTCATCTCTCATTTCTCTTCTTGTATATTACTTCCTTCCAATATAATCTAGTCCTCTTATTGCAACCTCTCACTTGCTGCTTTATTTTTTTAAAACTACCTATCACAGTTTATAATTTTATATTTATTTATGTGATTATGTGCTTGTGGTGTTTCTCCCCCACTAGATTGTAAGATTTAGAAGATAAGGGATATTCTAATTTGTTTGTTTCTGTATCTCTGGCACCTAGAGCTGTGCTTATTGCCTAATATTCTTTGGACAAATTTGTATCAATAGACTGAATAAACCAAGATTTCTTGAGTGTGAACCTGAAATTATTCCAAACAGCTTAATTTGCCCTTAATAAATGATACTTTTTTTGAAGTGAAGGATGGAATTCAGTCATTACTTTCAGGATACTGAAGAGTCTACCTAGTTTAAATACCAGATAAAAATAAGAAATGATAAAGGGAGGGAAGGAGGAGAGAAAGAGAGATTTTGATCAGTATGTACAATTTGAAATTGTTTAAGTATTGGATTGAAAAAGTGTCACATTCCAGATCGCATCTAAAAATAGATCTTATTAGAGAAACAGAATGACAAACTTATACCCAAGTAGAGTTTATTTGACATAATTAGTCAAACATGGAATATAACTTATTCTAATTAGGACCCCACTCTTGTGGTTGTACATGATGTGGAGACTCAATGTGGTGTATTCCTATATGTACATAGGGTAGCAAACTACTTCAGCTGTATGTCTAAAACTGAGTATGGAGTACAATCTTGAAGTGTAATATTTATAGGTAAATTTTACTGTGACATTCTTATACTTTTTTGCTTTATAGAGAAAAACTTCTCAGTCAACCTTAATCAATTATACATAGCTTGTTTTCATGGTTTTGAAGACGTTCAGTTTTGTCCATTTCTCTACATTCTTCACTGTATTAAGACTTTTCATTTTCAGCAATATTTTTAATAGCCATGACAATATTTGAAATGGTATCCAGAATAATCAGGGAAATCACCATGCCTTTTGTATTTACAAAGTACATTCATGGTTCTAGCGTACTACTATATATCTGATACACAATGTGCTCAACTATTCCTTCACATGTAGAGTGACTAATCATATAGGTTTTAAGTGTAACTTCAAATATACCTTCAAGAGGTCAAAATAGCCAACAAAGAATGGATATAGCTAAAATGAAATTTTCTTTATATAGTCCTGAAAGGCAGTTGTGTTTTTTGACATTGTCCATGAAACTGCCTTCTGAACATTAGTTTTTGTCTCAGGGAATAGAAAAAAACAAACAAACAAACAAAAAACTAAAAGTGCTCCCATATCTACTCTAACTTGCATCTTTTCAGTGTTCCCAGTGACAATATTTACTTTGGCTTTTAAGACTGGAGTCATAGTTGTCTATTCAGTAGCTTCTATGAGCTTTACAAGCTGTGGTAAAACTTCTGTTTTAACAAACATTTTAAATAAGTTCATTTGGACCATTAGTAACATAGGAAATAGTTCAGCAAATATCTGTAAATATTTCTAGATTATCATGATGAAGGAGATAAACTAGATGATAGATGATTGAGGATATATATACATTTGATTTCATTTAATCATTATATGATGCATATCAAAATATCCCATGACACTGCATTAAAATTTACATTTGTAATATTTTATGTCCTAATTTAAAATAAAAAATAATTTTATAATAAATTAGAAAGAATTGTATAACAGCATCTAATAAAGTAAGTAGGATTCTTAACAATGGTTTGAAAGCATCTGGGTAAAACTGTACAAATAATCTTTTTTTTTATTGGTTGTTCAAAACATTACAAAGCTCTTGACATATCATATTTCATACATTAGATTCAAGTTGGTTATGAACTCCCAATTTTACCCCGAATACAGATTGCAGAATCACATCGGTTACATATCCACATTTTTACATAATGCCCTATTAGTAACTGTTGTATTCTGCTACCTTTCCTATCCTCTACTATCCCCCCTCCCCTCCCCTCCCATCTTCTCTCTCTACCCCATCTACTGTAATTCGTTTCTCTCCTTGTTTATTTTCCCATTCCCCTCACAACCTCTTATATGTAATTTTGTATAACAATGAGGGTCTCCCTCCATTACCATGCAATTTCCCTTTTCTCTCCCTTTCCCTCCCACCTCATGTATCTGCTTAATGTTAATCTTTTCTTCCTGCTCATCCTCCCTGCTCTGTTCTTAGTTGCTCTCATTATATCAAAGAAGACATTTGGTATTTGTTTTTTAGGGATTGGCTAGCTTCACTAAGCATAATCTGCTCTAGTGCCATCCATTTCCCTGCAAATTCTATGATTTTGTCATTTTTTAGTGCTGCGTAATACTCCATGGTGTATAAATGCCACATTTTTTTTATCCATTCATCTATTGAAGGGCATCTGGGTTGGTTCCACAGTCTAGCAATTGTGAATTGTGCTGCTATGAACATCGATGTAGCAGTATCCCTGTAGTACGCTCTTTTAAGGTCTTCAGGGAAAAGTCCAAGAAGGGCAATAGCTGGGTCAAATGGTGGTTCCATTCCCAGCTTTCCCAGGAATCTCCATACTGCTTTCCAGATTGGCCGCACCAGTTTGCAGTCCCACCAGCAATGTACAAGAGTACCCTTTTCCCCACATCCTCTCCAGCACTTGTTGTTGTTTGACTTCATAATGGCTGCCAATCTTACTGGAGTGAGATGGTATCTTAGGGTGGTTTTGATTTGCATTTCTCTGACTGCTAGAGATGGTGAGCATTTTTTCATGTACTTGTTGATTGATTGTATGTCCTCCTCTGAGAAGTGTCTGTTCAGGTCTTTGGCCCATTTGTTGATTGGGTTATTTGTTTTCTTATTGTTTAATTTTTTGAGTTCTTTGTATACTCTGGATATTAGGGCTCTATCTGAAGTGTGAGGAGTAAAAATTTGTTCCCATGATGTAGGCTCCCTATTTACCTCTTTTATTGTTTCTCTTGCTGAGAGAAAACTTTTCAGTTTAAGTAAGTCCCATTTGTTGATTTTTGTTATCAACTTTTGTGCTATGGGTGTCCTATTAAGGAATTTGGAGCCCGACCCTACAATATGTAGATCGGAGCCAACTTTTTCTTCTATCAGACGCAGAGTCTCTGATTTGATATCTAGCTCCTTGATCCACTTTGAGTTAACTTTTGTGCATGGCGAGAGGAGGGGATTCAGTTTCATTTTGTTGCATATGGATTTCCAGTTTTCCCAGCACCATTTGTTGAAGATGCTATCCTCCCTCCATTGCATGCTTTTAGCTCCTTTATCAAATATAAGATAGTTGTAGCTTTGTGGATTAGTCTCTGTGTCCTCTATTCTGTACCATTGGTCCACCCTCCTGTTTTGGTACCAGTACCATGCTGTTTTTGTTACTATTGCTCTGTAATATAGTTTTAAGTCTGGTATCGCTATACCGCCTGATTCGCACTTCCTGCTTAGAATTGCTTTTGCTATTCTGGGTCTTTTATTTTTCCATATGAATTTCATGATTGCTTTATCCATTTCTACAAGAAATGCCGTTGGGATTTTGATTGGCATTGCATTAAACCTATAGAGAACTTTTGGTAATATCGCCATTTTGATGATGTTAGTTCTGCCTATCCATGAACAGGGTATATTTTTCCATCTTCTAAGATCTTCTTCTACTTCTCTTTTTAGGGTTTTGTAGTTTTCATTATATAAATCTTTCACCTCTTTTGTTAGGTTGATTCCCAAGTATTTTATTTTTTTTGAGGATATTGTGAATGGAGTGTTTTTCCTCATTTCCGTTTCAGAAGTTTTGTCGCTGATATACAGAAATGCCTTTGA
Source organism: Marmota marmota marmota (assembly GCF_001458135.2). NCBI lineage: Eukaryota > Metazoa > Chordata > Mammalia > Rodentia > Sciuridae > Marmota > Marmota marmota. Next base: position 6,923,303 of record NW_026000294.1, on the reverse strand, counting down.
TTTATGCGTGTTGATTTTATATCCTGCCACTTTGCTGAATTCATTTATTAGTTCTAGTAGTTTTTTTGTAGACCCTTTTGGGTCTTCTAGGTATAGAATCATGTCATCTGCAAATAGTGATAATTTAAGTTCTTCCTTTCCTATTTTTATGCCTTTAATTTCTTTCGTCTGTCTAATTGCTCTGGCCAGTGTTTCGAGAACTATATTGAATAGAAGTGGTGATAGAGGGCATCCCTGTCTTGTTCCAGATTTTAGGGGGAATGCCTTCAATTTTTCTCCATTGAGAATGATGCTAGCCTGAGGCTTAGCATAGATAGCTTTTACAATGTCGAGGTAAGTTCCTGTTATCCCTAGTTTTTCTAATGTTTTGAACATAAAGGGATGCTGTACTTTGTCGAATGCTTTTTCTGCGTCTATTGAGATGATCATATGGTTCTTATTTTTAAGTCTATTGATGTGGTGAATAACATTTATTGATTTCCGTATATTGAACCATCCTTGCATCCCAGGGATGAATCCTACTTGATCATGGTGCACAATTTTTTTGATGTGCCTTTGTATCCGATTCGCCAGAATTTTATTGAGGATTTTTGCATCTAGGTTCATCAGAGATATTGGTCTGTAGTTTTCTTTCTTTGAGGTGTCTTTGTCTGGTTTCGGAATCAGGGTGATGTTGGCCTCATAGAATGAATTTGGCAGAGCTCCTTCTTTTTCTATTTCCTGAAATAACTTGAAAAGTATTGGTATTAATTCTTCCTTAAAGGTTTTGTAAAACTCCGCTGTATACCCATCCGGTCCTGGGCTTTTCTTGGTTGGAAGTCTTTTGATTGCTTCTTCTATTTCATCTATTGTTATTGGTCTGTTTAAGTTGTGAGTATCCTCCTGACTCAGTCTGGGCAAATCATATGACTTAAGGAATTTATCGATGTCTTCACTATCTTCTATTTTATTGGAATATAGGTTTTCAAAATAATTTCTAATTGTCTTCTGTATTTCTGTAGTGTCTGTTGTGATATTGCCTTTTTCATCCCGTATGTTAGTGATTTGAGTTCTCTCTCTTCTTCTCTTCGTTAGCATGGCTAAGGGTCTGTCGATCTTATTTATTTTTTCAAAGAACCAACTTTTAGTTTTGTTAATTTTTTCAATAGTTTCTTTTGTTTCAATTTCGTTGATTTCCGCTCTGATTTTAATTATTTCTTGCCTTCTGCTACATTTGCTGTTGTTTTGCTCTTCCTTTTCTAGGGCTTTGAGATGAAGTGTGAGCTCATTTATTTGTTGGTTTTTCCTTTTTTTGAGGAATGACCTCCAAGCGATGAATTTCCCTCTTAAAACTGCTTTCATTGTGTCCCATAGATTCCGATATGTTGTGTCTGTATTTTCATTTATCTCTAAGAATTTTTTGATTTCTTCCTTTATGTCTTCTGTAACCCATTGATCATTCAGTAACATATTGTTCATTTTCCATGTGATGTAGGATTTTTCCTTCCTTCTTTTATCATTGATTTCCAGTTTCATTCCATTATGATCAGATAAAATGCATGGTATTATCTCCACCCCTGTATATTTACTGAGGGTTGCCCTATGGCATAATATATGGTCTATTTTTGAGGAGGATCCATGTGCTGCTGAGAAAAAAGTATATCCACTTGATGATGGTTGATATATTCTATATATGTCAGTTAAGTCTAGGTTGTTGATTGTGATATTGAGTTCTATAGTTTCTTTATTCAGCTTTTGTTTGGAGGATCTGTCCAATTGTGAGAGAGGTGTGTTGAAGTCACCCATAATTATTGTGTTGTGGTCTATTTGATTCTTGAACTTGAGGAGAATTTGTTTTATGAACGTCGCAGCACCATTATTTGGTGCATAAATATTGATAATTGTTATGTCTTGTTGGTGAATGGTTCCTTTTAACAGTATATAATGTCCTTCCTTATCCCTTTTGATTAATTTAGTCTTGAAGTCAATTTTATTCGATATGAGGATGGCCACCCCTGCTTGCTTACGAGGACCGTGTGCATGGTATATTTTTTCCCAACCTTTCACCTTCAGCCTGTGTATGTCTTTTCCAATCAGATGTGTCTCCTGGAGGCAGCATATTGTTGGATTTGTTTTTTTAATCCATGTTACCAGCCTATGTCGCTTTATTGGAGAGTTTAAGCCATTAACGTTTAGAGTTACTATTGATATATGGTTTGTACTTCCAGCCATGTTTGATTATTTATCTTCTTTTTTTTTTTTTTTTTTTAATTTAGTTTGTTTCTCCATGGTTAGCTTTCCCCCCGCCCTCTGTCTTTATAGAGGCACTTCCCACTGATGGTTTTGGTTATTGTTTTTCATTTCTTCCTCGTGTAGTGTTTTGCTCAAGATGCTTTGCAATGCTGGTTTTCTGGCTGCAAATTCTTTTAGCTTTTGTTTATCATGAAAGATTTTTATTTCGTTATCGTACCTGAAGCTTAATTTTGCTGGATACAGAATTCTTGGTTGGCATCCATTGTCTTTCAGTGTTTGAAATACGTTGTTCCAGGATCTTCTCGCTTTCAGCGTCTGTGATGAAAAATCCGTTGTTAACCTTATTGGTTTACCCCTGAATGTAATCTGCCTCCTTTCTCTTGTAGCTTTTAGTATTTTCTCTTTGTTCTGTATATTGGATATCTTCATAACAATGTGTCTTGGCGTTGGTCTACTGTGATTTTGTGTGCTCGGTGTCCTGTATGCATCTACAATTTGTATATCCGTTTCCTTTTTTATTTCTGGAAAGTTTTCTGTAATTATTTCTTTCAGCAGGTTACTCATTCCCTTGGTTTGAATCTCTGTACCTTCTTCTATCCCGATGACTCGTAGGTTTGGTTTCTTTATGTTATCCCATATCTCTTGGATGTTTTTCTCGTGGTTTTTAACCAGCCTTTCTGAGTTGGCTAGGCTCTTTTCAAGATGATATATTTTGTCTTCATTATCTGATGTTCTGGCTTCTACTTGCTCCACTCTGTTAGTGATACTCTCAATTGAGTTTTTAATTTGGTTTATCGTTTCCTTCATTTCTAGAATTATTGTTTGGTTTTTTTTTATAATCTCAATCTCCTGATAAAGATGCTTAACTTCTTCTTTTATCTGTCTATGTAATTCATTTTCAAAGTGTTCTTTCACTGTTTGGATTTGCTGTCTCGTATCTTCTTTAAGGTTCCATTCCATCTGTCTAAGGTATTCCTTGAGTTCTTTATATGACCATTTTTCTGCTGACTCTAGGTCCTCCTGAATATTTAGGCTGTCCTTCATTGTTTGTACTCCTTTTCTTCCTTGCTTTTTTATGCTGCTCATGTTACTTCTTGTTGTGTTTGACTGCTGAGTTACTGTTTACTCTTATAGATTTATTTGATGCTTGAGAGGAAAGATATTAGAAGGGAAGGGAAGAAGTCACTAAAGAGAATGAGAGTAGGCAGGTAGAATTCAAGGAAGGGGGAATAAGAAAATTGAAAAGAAATGAAAAGACAAAAGAAACAAGAATAACAAGGATTAGATAATAAAGAAAGAAAGAAAAGACGAGAAAAAAAAATTTTTAACAAAAATAATAGTGATAATAAAAAATGAAAATTAAAATTTAAAAATAATAATAATAATAATAAAATAAAAAAATTAAAAAAAATTAAAAACATTAAAAAAAAGTTAAAGAACAACAACACCAACAACAAAATGAAAATGACAGAAAAAGAAGAAAAAATAATAATAAATGCAGTCATAGAGTTCGATTAACTTCTCTTCCAGTAGGTGGAGCTGTGCCCACTGGGCCAAGCTTCTCCTCTCAATAGGTGGGAACCATTCACTGTGCAGCAGCTCTTTCTCCTAGACTGGGCGGGTCTCCAATCCTGAGTGTCTAGGGCCTTGTCTTGTGTTTCCTCAAGCCAGGCCGTGCTCACCTGTGGCGCTCACCACAATACTGTCTACACGCCAGGTCTGCTGCTCCTGGGAGCCCTGTTTTCATGAACACCTGGGCTCACTCTCCCTGTTTGCCTCCCTCAGACCCTAAGTTTGTAGAGCTTGGGGCTGAGAATCCCCAGCGAATTTGCTTGCCCTCCGGTAGCCACGCCCCCGGTAGCTGGTGCAAGAGACCTCAGTTGTCAGCACTGGTGGGAGTGGTAGCCGGGAGTTCCGCACCGTGAGTCCCTCGGTCTGGCTATCGTGCTCACAGGAGAGCTGGGAGGGGCCCTTATGGGAGAGCTGGGAGGGGCCCTTAAGGTTTCCCTGCTGTGTGGAGAGAGATGGCTAGGGGATTACACACCTGTTGCGCTGGTTTCAATGAAGTTATCTCCTCCGCACGTGATGTCAGTTCTCTGCCATGGTGGTATCCCGTGCAAATGGTGACCGTTCGTTCCCTTTGCCGGGTGACCAATGCAACGGGTGGGTCCTGACTGTCTTTCCCAAGCCCCGTTTCAATCCTGTGGCCACTGCCTATGAAGGCTCGGTTGGCTTTTACCTCTGTATGTTCAGACGGGCCGACCAGTTATTTCAGCGGGATCCTTAATGCTGAGTCACGAGAAGCAGGCGAAGTTTAATGCAGCCGATCCGGGCTCGGTGTGTGTGTTCTGAGGGGCCCAGACTGTTCGCCCCAGATCCATGTCAGCTCAGCATTGCCTAGTGATCCTGAGCAAACAGCATTTAGACAATTTACGACTCCCTATGCCCGCGCAGCTGGAGAGGTCAGAGACTTGATCTCTCCGTGCCCGCCGCCATGTTGGATCTGTACAAATAATCTTATGCTATAGATGAAGTATCAGGAACTACAAGAAGAATTAATAAAGTTCCTGTTTTTCCATTCCTGTTAACCAGATATGGGAAAGCTGAAGAATTACCTGAAATGTTTCTTAGAGGCCATATAGCTCATTCACTGAAACATGATGGAGCAATGAATGCTAGAATGCTGGTATAGTACCTTCATCTACCACAGCTTTGATCTATTCTGATTTCACAAAAGCAATGTTAGCAATTAGGCCTAAGCTTATTAAAATCAAATAGGAGTACTTTCAGAGAAATTCACACATTTTGGAATGAAACCAGCCTTGATTGTCTTGTTAATGGAGTGCTATTTTTCTATGGAAATAGTTTTCTAGCAACTTGAGTAACATGGAGTTGGCTTTCCAAATTATTGCTATTTTTGTCTTTCACACTGTCATCAACAGATGTACAAAGCCATAGTTGCTTTTTTTCCTTTTGTGAAGAAGTATTAGCAGCAGGAACAGAGCTTACATTTTATTTGTTTGTTTGTTTATTTTGTTGGAACTGGAAATTAAACCCTGGGGCATTCTGCCACTAATCTATTTTGAGATAAGGTCTTGCTAAATTGCTGAGGGTAGTCTCACACTTGTTATTTTCCTATTTCAGCTTCCTGAGTAGCTGGAATTACAGGCATGCACCACCTTACATTTCTTCTTTTCAGCATCTGCTGATCTTTTTTACATTTCCTCAAATTCATATTAACATTAATATACTACAGTATCATCTTTCTCAGTTTTCTTCCTTTTCTTTGTTATTGAACCTGTTAAGATAGGAAGTTAGTGAATTAGCATTCTCATTGGTGAACATGTTGTTAGACAGTGTGAGAAAAATTAGAAGATAATTATGGATCTTGCACATAGGTAAAAATATCAGGGTTCACAGGCTTAAGGTCATCACTCTCTAGATGACTGAAAAAAATGTTATGCTTTTAGTGTTTAAACTGTAAAGTCTTTCAGAGATTGTCTTTTAGTTTTTTTAATGATGTTTGAAAAAAGTGGTAACAGATTCTTCCCATAACTTGAGCTCTGACAAATTGACAAATGCCTGTAATCCCAGCTACTTGGGAGACTGCATCAGGAGGATCACAAGGGCCAGCCTAGGCAATTTAGCAAGATTCTGCCTCGAAATTTTAAAATAAATAAATAAAGAAAAGAAAAGAAAAAAGAAAAAAAATGACTAGGGATGTAACTCAGTGAAATAGCACCCCTGGGTTGAATACCCGGTACCTAATAATAATAATAATAATAATAATAATAATAATAATACTCTTCCTATGTCAAGTGGAAAAATACCACATTTCAATTTAAAGAAGAGATTACCAAAAGGATGGTAATATCCATTAAAGAGTGGGGAAAGTTAGTTCGACAATATTCTGTAGTCAAGTCTATGGTAGGCTGATTTTATAATGATTTTACTTTTAAATGTGTAAATTGGAGATTTGAGGAGAGATTCTGATTAAACTAGAATTATATGCTTCATTTTCTTTTCTTTTTATTATGCCTGTCCTTTTTCAAATCATGGTAATAACAATGATTAGTATTATAAGATGATCATTATTATTGACAGATAAAATTACATTTCCATTTTCTTCAAACTTCATCTTTAAAAGACCTGTAAAGATAGAGTACAAACTCATATAAACAAGATGTGATTTTATTATCCCTGGCTCATAAACAAAGTGAAATTTAAAATGGGTTGGCAACATATAATTAAGATTTATCTTACCAAATGGCAACCTTACCTTTTAAGAGATTCTTTTCTGGATATTTTAAATAAAAATAACTTAGCTTCTAAACTGAAGATACAAAATCACTGTTTAATAAAAGTAACCTTAAAAACCTACATATTTTTGGAAATAGGTGTTTATCTTCTGAATGTCATAGTTATGTTGATAAGATTGTCCTTATATTAGAATTTGTGGAACTGTCAGCATATTGTTCATTTACCACACTGGTATGCAGCTTCTATATGCAAATTTTGAAGAAAGTGAAAATTTTGCTTTATTTGTGTTTTTTCAAAAATTTATTTTAATTAATTTATTTAATTTGTCATAGGTATATATGACAGCAGAATGCATTTTGATTCATTGTACACAATTGCAGCACAACTTTTCATTTCTCTGATTGTACACAATGTAGCGTTGCATCATATGTGCAGTCATAGATGTACCTAGGGTAATAATGTCCATCTCATTCCACCTTCTTTCCTGCTCTCATGCCCTCTCCATTCCCCTCCCTCCCCTTTGCAATATGCAAAATTCCTCCATTCCTCCCATGCCACTGCCATTATGGATCAGCATCCATTTATCAGAGAAAACATTTGGCCTTTGGTTTTTGGGGATTGGTTTACTTTGCTTAGCATGATATTCTCCAACTCCATCCACTTACCTGGAAATGCCATAATTTTCCTCTCTTTTATTGCTGAGTAATATTCCATTGTATATATGTACCATAGTTTCTGGGTATTTTTTTATTGATTCTAATTAGTTATAGTTATACATAACAACAGAATGCATTTTGACACATCATTCACAGGTGGAGTATAACTTCTCATACTTCTGGTTGTACATGATGTTGAGTTACACAGATTGTAATCATATATGCACATAGAGTAATAATGTCCCATTCATTCTACTATTATTTCTACCCCCATTGCCCTCCCCTTTCTTCACTCTCCTCTGTCTAACCCAAAGTTAATCTCTCCTCCCCACCCCCTTATTGTGAATTAACATCCTCATATCAGAGAAAACATTCAGCCTTTGGTTCTTTCGAATTGGCTTATTTCCCTTAGCATAATATTCTCCAGTTTCATGCATTTACTGGAAATGCCATAATTTCATTCTTCTTTAAGGCTGAGTAATATTCCATTATGTGTATATAACACACTTTCTTTATCCATTAATCTGTTGAAGAAAACCTAAGTTGGTTCAATACTTTAGTTATTGTGAGTTGAGCTACTATAAACATTGATGTGGTGTTTTTTGGGCATAAACTTAGGCATGTGATTACTGGGTATATCATGGTAGATCATCTATAAATATTTTATTAATTAAGGAATGACAACATAATTCAACCAGGATGTTGAATTAATCGCACTTAATTCATGGAATATTATCATCATTTGTCTGTGTAAAGGCCATCACTTGTGGGCTTTCTTTGTTGTTGTCTAATTTTACTTATTTCCTTCTATATTTGTTCCCTATTGTCTTTCCCAGCTCTCATTTTCTTTCCTTTTTATTGGTGTATGTTATATATTAATTATATGAAATGGTGCATTTCATGATGGTGTATTCTCACATACATAAAAATATAATTTGAACAGTTTCACTCCTCAATACCTCTTTTATCTTCTCCTCTTCTCTCCATCTGCTCCCTTTCCTATGTCCTAATGGTTACCTTTCTACTTTCATGGTGTTCCTTTTTTTCCAGTTTTTTTTTCCCTCTAGTTTCCACATATCCGAGTCTAACTTATTCCTCTTAAAATTGTGATCTCCATTTCCATCTGTTTTCCTGTAAATGATATAGTTTCATTCTTCTTTATGCTGAATAAAAATCGACCGTGTATTTATACCACATATATATCTTTTATCCATTTATCTCCAGAGGGCACCTAGGCAGATTCCTTAACTTGCCTATTGTGAATTGTGCTGAAGTTAACATGGGTATGCTGTGTCTCTAAAGTATGCTGAATTTAATACTTTTGAAAAAATACCAAGGAGTGGTATGGCTGCATCATATGGTAGTCCTATTTTTAGATATTTGAGGAATCTTCATACTGATTTTCATAGTGGCTATAGTAATTTGCATTCCCACCAAGGGTATATAAGAGTTCCTTTTCCCCTGCATTCTTGACAGTATTTAATGTTATTTGTATTGTTAATTGTTATTTTAACTGAAGTAACATATAATCTCAAGGGTACTTTTATTTTTACATATTTATTTTTTAGTTTCAGTTGGACACAATATCTTCATTTTACATTTATGTGGTGCTGAGGATTGAACCCAGAGCCTTGTGCATGCGAGGCGAGCACTCTAACACTGAGCCACAGCCCCTGAACTATACTTTTGATTTGCAATTCCCTGATAGCTGAAGGTAGTGAATATTTTTTTCATAAAATTGTTGGCCATTTGTACTTCTTTGTTTAGAAGTATCTGGTTATTTCATTTTCTCATTTTTTGATTACCCATTTCCCATTTTAATGGTATGTTCTATTTTGTGTATGAATTCTTGTAAATTGTTAATTTTATCTGTGCACATATTTTTAAATGTATATGAATGATATTATACTATATATTTTATTGTATTTATTGTTTTATTTATTCAGCATTTCTTAAAATATCTACCCATGTTTCCCGAAGTATACCTAGTTGATTTTTTTAATCTGATGCCTAATACAGTAGTCTTTCCTTACACTAGTTTCCCTTTTTCTTGGTTGCAGTTACCATTGTCAGCCATAGTCCAAAAATATTAAGTGGGAAATTCCATAAACAATTTGTAATTTTAAAATTACATTATGCTTTTGTGAGTAGTGTGATGAAATTTCATGGCATTCTCTTCTGTTCCATTGAGGACTAAATCATCATTTTGTCTTGCATATATACATTGTATTTGTTTATCACCTGTTAGCCACTTAGGAGCAGCATGTGTTTTCAGATCGACTATGATGATATCGCAGTTCTTATGTTCAAGTAACTAGTATTTTACTTAATAATGACTCCATTGTGCAAGGGTAACATGCTAGCACTTCAGATATACCAAATAGAAGCAATAAGGCGCGTCCTTTACGGAAAGAAAGAAAATTGTATGTTGAAGATGCTAAGATCTCAGGCAAGATTAATCCTGTATGATATTGTGAGGGTGGAAAAAGAAACTCATACATATTTTTTTGCGTGCACCTCAAGTGAGGAAAATTATGTCCACAGTGCATGAAACTTGCTTAGTTGAGATGCAGTAAGTGTTAAATTATAGGATTGAATATCACCATCCATGGTTTTAGGCATCCACTGAGTATCTAAATACATATCTCTTGTGGATCCTGGGGTATACTATTGTCCGTACTCTGCATTTGCCACATTTTATTTTTTTGCTCCGTCAGTGATGGGCACCTAGTTTGTTTCTAACAGCACAAACACTACTGCAATTAAAATACTTACACATGTCCTACTACTGTGTGAGACTTTTGCTGAGATAGGTATCTCATTGAGATCACTAGTCTATAGGGTATATATTAATTTGAGTAATTGGTGCCAGATTTCTCTCAAGGGTGGCTTCATCAGCAATGCTTGAAGGCACCTATCTTCCCAAGTTCCCTTCATTGCATGTCACTATCCATTTTACTAAATTTTGCCAGTAAAATGACTAACTATAACACAGTGTTTTATTGTTATAATATATGTTTCTCAAGTATGCTAATGAGTTTGCATATGTTTCATATGATTTTATTTTTAGTGATTCCTTCTCTGTAAAATACCTGTTTATATTAGCCAATAATTCTACTGGAATTTCTCATCTTTTTTGCTGATTTGTAGGATTTCCTCAAATATATTCTAGATTTATTTCCTATAATTGTCACAAATATTTGATTAATAAATGACAAAATAGTCCAAGCTTTGCACTATTGTACTATATTAATTTTGTTACAAAGCTGGGTCTTTAGGATAGCTATCTCAGGGTTTTAGTTAGAAGTGTTTTCTCTTCATACTGTTAATTATCATTACCTGAAATCTGATCTTCAATTAGGTATAATTTATAGTATACTTTTATTTTAATCTGTTATGAAATTGCTAACATGACTTAACAACTTATACAGAAAGATGTTTAAAAATATTTCTGAAACTTGACAAGATTGTTCTAAAAGATATTAAAAAAATAAACAGGATTAACCAATAACATTTTAAAGTGAAAAGTACTAAGGGGAAATTTCTTTATTAGGTATTAAAATGAAACTTAAAAGCTAGATTATTCAAAAGACTGTAGTCCTGGAGTAAGAAAGTACTGGCTGATCAATGGATAGGATATTTAGCCAAAAAAGAAATCCTAGTATATTAACTCACCAAATATTAATTCAATGCTTATGATACAGGCACTATTTAAGGTAACCATGGCCACATTAAGTGAGCAAAACAAAATCTCTGCTCTCATGAAGTCTCCATTCTAGTGGTGTATTAGTGCGTATAGTTTTACATAATTGTTGGATTCATTTTGACATATTTATATCCATATCCACTTACTATAGGTAAGTGCATAGTTTTCTTCACTATGTAAAATAGAGTTATATTTACTATATGACTTAGGTAAGTATGTATGTATCTAATTTGTAATAAATATTTTGGTTACTTGCTATATACATCATTGGAGAAACAGTATTTTTTCATTAATTTGTATTAGTTAAAACTATTAACAACTATTTAGTGGGAAATGTTAAATCCTCACTTTTAAAAATAAATTTCATTGTATATATTTAGGGCATACAACATGATGTTATGGGAAACATAGATAGCAAAATGGTTATTACTGTGGAGCAGATTAGCATATTAATCATCTTGCATAGTTACCCCCTTTTAATTTGAATTCAATAACAGCTAAAGTCTATTCATTAAGCAAAAATCCAGAGTGCATTACAATATTTTTAGCTATAGTCTTCCTTTTCTACATTAGAACTCTAGATTTATTAATCTTGCACATATGATACTTTGTATCCTTTGACCTACATTTCCCCATTTTTTTTTCAACCCACACCCCTGGTAACTCCTATTTTATTTTTATATATTTGAATTTTAAAAACATTTTTTTAAGATTCCATATATAAGTGAGATCACACAATACTTTTTCTGTCTCTGACTTATTTCATTTAGCAAAATGTATACCAAATTCATTCCTGTTGTGCCAAATAAAAAGATTTCTTTAAATAGGCTGAATAATACTCTAGTATATGTGTGCAGATGTGCATGTGTGTACCACAGTTTTTTATCCATTTGTTCATTGACACTTAATTTTTTTTCCATATCACAGTGCAATAAAAAATTCTGCAATGAATGTGGGAGTGTAAGTATCTTTTGAAGTTGTAATTTCATTTCCTTTGGGTATATACATCCAGGGTCATATGGTAGTTACATTTTTATTTATTTAAAAATCCTCATACTGTTTCATAATGACTATCAATTTACATTCTTACTGACAATATAATGTTTCCCTTTTCTACACACCCTCACAAATACTAGGTATCTCTTCATTTTGACAATAGCCATGTTAACAGTTGTGAAGTGATATCTTATTTATGGTTTTGATTTGTATTTTTTTGATGATTAGTGATATGGAGCACCTTTTCATGTACCTATTGGCCATTTTTATGTATTTTTTTGGAGAACTATTGCCACAGTCTGGCTGGGCACAATTCAGGAGCCACTTGTCAAAAGAAACGAACTTTATTTTTAGAACCACACACGCCAAACAAAACAGCTCCTCAGGAAAAACCTTCAGAGCCCAACTGCCACCACTGGCTTCCCACAAGCCTCTCCACCTCCCCCACTCCTCCTGCTCTTGAGGCCGATTGGCTGGGTCGCGTGGACGGAGCCAAAAAAAGTCCCCCAATGAGCAGCTCCATGGTCTGAAAGGGCGGGGAAACAGCCCAATGAGCATCACCACAGAGGAGCCAATCAGTTGGCAGATAGAAGTTGCTGGGGCCGCTGTGAGCCAATCATCAGCTGGAAGTTTGCTGGCAGCTGGAAGTTTGCTGGGGCCCCTTCGGCTGTGGCTCTCAACATCTCCCCCTCTCTGTTTAAACAACAAGCATGTGGCTTAGGGACCGTGCCTGCCTTAGGTTGTCCAATAGTACATATGGTCCTTACCCGTTAGCGGATGAGCTGACCTCAAGGCGTCAGCCTCCTGTCTTAGGTTGGTACCATTGCAATTGGATCTTACCCGTCACTGACTACCAGTCCAGTATACAGCCACACCGGTGGAGAGGTCTTTGTACCA
>NW_026000294.1:6886586-6906408 GCF_001458135.2 Marmota marmota marmota | reverse complement strand
GGAGCCAAAAAAAGTCCCCCAATGAGCAGCTCCATGGTCTGAAAGGGCGGGGAAACAGCCCAATGAGCATCACCACAGAGGAGCCAATCAGTTGGCAGCTAGAAGTTTGCTGGGGCCACTGTGAGCCAATCATCAGCTGGCAGCTGGAATTTTGCTGGGGCCCCTTCGGCTGTGGCTCTCAACAAACTATGTATTTAGGATTTAATTGGGTTATTTGCTTTCCTTCTAAGGAGTAGTATGAGTTTTTTTTTAATAAATGTGGAGTATTAACTCCTTATCAGATATATGGTTTGCAAATATTTTCCCAATCCATGGATTTCATTTTTTTCTTTGGTTATTTAGTTTGCTGTTCAGGAGCTTTTTAGTTTGATGTTTACCCTCGTATTCATTTTTGTATGAAAAATTTGAACTTGTGGTGTTACATTCTAAAACAGTTTGCCAAGGCTAATGTCAAGGTATTTGTGTTTTGTTTTCTAGACGTTTTATGATTTTAGGTCTTATGTTCAATTCTAACTTTTAATTTTTGTTTATGTTTTATTAGTGCACATAGTTGTACATAATTGTGGGATTCATTTTGACATATACATAAGTGTAGAGAGCACAGTGTGTTTCATTTCAATCCCTCATATTACCCCTTTTCCTCCTTTGCTTTCTCCCCTGATCACCTTCCTCTACTCTATTAGTCTTCCTTCTATTATTTTATACTTTAATTGGTGCATTATAGTTATATGTGAAAATGGATTTCATTATGATGTATTCATACATACATAGTATAATTTGGTCAATTTCATTTTGCATTTCCTCCCCTTTTCCACCCTCCCCCTTAATCCCCTTCTTCTACTTTCCTTTTCTCCCTTCTTTTAGTGAGATTGCTTTTAAAAAAAATTTACTCTCTCTAGCTTCCACATGTAAGAGAAAGCATTCAACCCTTAAATTTCTGAGTCTAGCTTCTTTCACTTAGCATGATGTTCTCCAGTTCCACCCATTTACCATCTGATGACATAATTTCATTCTTCTTTATGGATAAATAAAACTCCCATTATGCATATATAGTTGTTTATTTTTGTCCATTAATTGATTTTTGTATATAATGTAAGATAATAATCTTGTTTCATTTTTTTGTATATGCATATATACTTAGCCATCCACCATTTACTGAAGAGACTATCCTAACCTCATTGTTTCCTCTTAGTGCCCTTGTCAAAAATTAGTTGAGTGCATATTTAGGGACTCATTTTAAGACTCCCTATTGAAACTATATGGGAAAAATTATACACACACACATACACACACACACACATATATACACACACACATATGTATATATATATATACATACACATGGATCAATATATCCCTCTCTATATATCTACATATTCATATCTATATATCTATAGCTATATGTATGATTAAATCCAGGGGCACTTTAACACTGAGATACACCTCCAGCCCCAGCCCTTTTATTTTTTGAGAAACAGTCTCAATAATTTGATTAGGCCTCATTAATTTGCCAAGACTATCCTCAAAAATATGACCCTCCTGCCTCAGCCTCCAGCGTCTCTGGGATTACAGGTATGTACCAACATGCCTGGCTCAAAATTATATTTTAAAAGTGGTAGATAAGCAGCATCAGTGGGACCTAGTGAGAAACTGAACCTCTCCCCCTACCTGGCACCAGTGAGGTAGAATGAAATGGAATGAGTAAAGTTTGTTAGCATTATGATTTCTCTCCTTTCCTTACTTCTGGTGTCAGTGGAGTTCAACAGGAATCAGAGTCTCCATCAGTACTCAACATCAGCAAGGAGGAAAAAGGACACAGGAAATAGGAGCTCATTGATATTACACTTCCATTCCCTCCTCTAATGTCCGTGGAATCCAGTGGGAAGGTGAGCTTTCAACTCCAAACTTTTAGTTAGTTACTGTGAGCTTATATTCCCATTTAAAGATAATGAAGTATCAAATGTCAGGAAGGTTTTCCTACTTTCCTGGAAAGGAGTGAGCAAAGACAAGAGGATTGCTGAATTTTTGTTCCACCTTCTGTAGTTAGGCAATATGAATTAGCCTTACATTTTTGCTAGAGTGGTGTTGGTGGGTCCCAATAAGAAGTTCAAGAGAATATATTTATGGGTGTATCCTAAGGATATTTTATAGTGCTTGGAATATAAGAAGGTTCCTGAATAGATGTCAGTTCAGAGAATATGAGAATGTCAGGTGAATATAGAATTGCTAACAGTCAATATTATGTCTGTACCAGGATACTTAGCCATTTTTTCTTGACTGTATTGACTTTTAAACATTTCCCTTTTAACAAAAAATATTTCAATGTTATAAGAAAAATGGGGAGAAATAATTGTAACATAAAATGTCCTATGTTCATGAAAAATAGCTTTCTTTTTATGTCTTTGACTTTGATATCAGGTTGATGCTGGCCTGGTAGAACTTCAAAATTATACCCTTCTCTTGAGTTGTAGAAGAATGTGTATAGATTTTGGTAATATTTGTTAAAGATGTAACAAATATTTACATCTTTGGTAGAATTTACCAGTAAAGCCATTTGGGCCTGTGGGTTTTAAAAAAAAATATTTATTTGTTATTTGTAGTTGGACACAGTATCTTTATTTTTATGTGGTGATGAGGATCGAACCTAGGACCTCACACATGCTAGACGAACGCTGTACTGCTGAGCCACAATCCCAGCCCCTGGGCCTGTGGTTTTATTTTGTATTCCTAAATGACTGATGACTTTGAATATCTTTTCTTTTGCTTATTTACTGTCATTCATCTTCTTGGTGAAATGTATGTTCAAATATTTCACTCATTTTGTGAAAGGTTGGGTGTTTAAATATCAGTGAGTTTTTATAAATGCTTTATATATTATAAAAGAAGACCTGATACTGCTATGCTTAAAAACTTACTAGTGAGTGATGTTTGCAACATGGCCAACTAGAAGCTTCTGGCACTCTCCTGCCTATAGAAACACCCCAGCAATTAATAACTACCTTTGATTAAAATAGTTAAATTTAGAACACTGGAGAAAGCAAATCAACTGCAAAAATCTTGTGAACCATATAAACCTGGGATGGCCATAAGAAGAGGAAAAACAATACCTTTACTCAGCCATCTCATCCCCCCAGTTGGGATCAGCTCATAACTAGAAGAGAGGACTTATTGGGAAAAGTTAAGCATTAGGGCACTTATCTCCTGTCACAACCATGGACACCTGCCATCTTCTCTACTGAAGATTCCTACAGTCCTCATGGGCTCTCAGCTCTGCAAAATCAGTTCCCCAGAGTCAAAATGTTGAGCTACTTACAAAGAGGGATCCTACACTAATGCGGTATTCCACCCCATCCACCATGGTCCATGTTTCTACTGCTGCACACCTTCTTGGAACTGGAGCTACTGCTAGATTGTGTCTTTGTTCTGAAACTGTTACCATTGCATACCCATATCTCTGAGGCTCAGCTGACTGTGCCTTGCACACTTAGTAGTGTGCTATCCTTGAGCAGAGCACCTGCTATGCTCTACCACCTAAGTGCAAGCTACCATATCTCCAGTTACTGGACCAACATTCCCTTAGGGCCAAGCTAAAGTGTGTCCCATTCCTGAGGTCTTAAAGCCTTGAATTACTGTAACACTCATGCCCCAGCACTACTGATGGGTCAGCACCCAACCCTCCATGAATTTCAGGCAACCAGCACACCAGAGCAGCTCCTTACTTCTACCAGAGATAAGGTAACATTCTTCCCACAGGGGCCTCCAAACCAGTAGCATGCCTGAGATGTGAGATGTTGCATCTCCACCATTAAACCTGACATTATGCTCCACCAAAAGGGATCCAGAGGCTTCACTAACCCATGTCACTGTGCATTCTGAGACTTAATAGACAGACTACCTCATGTACTAGTGAATCAGAGCATTAGGTGAGCTATGCCACCTACTCTCAAGGCAAATAACTACATCTGTATCATCCCTTCTGCCTGAACCTGGGGAGTAGAATCTTCACTGCATTGCATCCAGATCCTCAAAGCACAAGTCTCAACAGCATCTTGCCATCCCTGGATCCTTGCTGCTGCTGCACCTGGCCTCACAGGGCCTGGATTGCTGCTGTTTTCCCCCATTTCCCAGAGCTTATACTACCACTATACTGTATTGGTTATGGATCCTGATTTGAAATTATGACTTGCTGCCCAGTTTCTTTTTAAAAAAAATATTTATTTTTTTAGTTGTAGTTGGATACAATACCTTTATTTTATTTATTTATTCTTATGTGGTGCTGAGGATTGAACTCAGGGTCTTGCATGTGCTAGGCGAGCATTCTACCACAACCCCAGTCCCTGCTGCCCAGTTTCTGAGTCCCCAGAGTACCCCATCTTCCCTAGAGTCATGCCATTGCTGTGCTGTGTACTCTGGGGTCACAGCATAAGCTATACCCCAGCCACTTGGGCCCAAGATGACTGGGTGTGCCTTAGAGCAACAGATTCTGACTTAATAGGAGAGATACATCTATTCATGCCTTGGAGGAAAAAAAAACCTATACCTAAAATGTCAGATTGTAAAGTAGTTTTGCAAGACATTGATCCCAGGAACCTGGATTCATAGCTTTTCTGAGCACTATTACCTGGATCCCAGTATCACTGTGGCTGATTTTGATCTGTGTCAAACTCAGTGGCAAGAGAGATCTCCTCAGCTAAGATGCCCCATTGTGAGGAAGGGAAAAACAGAAGGATCTCTAAATTCTTGCCTTAATAATATATGTAACCACTACCACTGAAATAATTTCCTGCTACCTAGGACATTGAGGCACTACACCAAGAACTGATGGTGATGAATTTAGAAACTGCACATATCTACCAACCAACCAATACAGAGCCAGAGCCACCAGATCCTTCCCAACAAGCACTCTTTGGCCCATTTACAGGTTAATGTTTTCCCTTACAAAAGCTACTCTACTCTGTAAAGTCTGGAAAAGGTAACACCACCACCAGATGCACAGATATCAAAAGAAACATGAGAAAACAAAGGAATTTGGCACACTTAAAGGGACAGCATATTTCTCTAATAACTGACCCCAATGAAACAGAAATTAATGAATTGACTGAAAACAAATTTGAAATAATTATATAAGGAAACTCAGCAAAACACACAAGTATAAAATACTGAAATCAAGAAAATAATTCATTGTATGAATGAGAAATTCAAGAAAAAGATAACATCATAAAAAGCATTTTAGAACTAAAAATGTAACCAGTAAAATGAACAACATAGCTAAGAACTTCAAAAGCAGACTAGATCAAGCAAAAGAAGAGGCTCTGAACTTGAAGATACTTCCTTTGAAATGATTTGGTCCATGGGGAAAAAAGAGAAAAAGAATGAGGAAGAGACAAGACAGTCTATGGGACTTCTGGGAATACCAGTAAGCAAACACATTTTCATATTATGGGAGTTTCAGAAGGAAAAGAGACAAAGATAGGAACATAAAGCTTATTATTGAAGTAATATCTGAAAACTTCTTTGTAGAATATGGACATCAGATCCTTGAAGCTGAAAAGTGCCCAAATAAATTCAACTCCACTTTTTTTCTTCAAAGCACATTTTAATCAAACTGTCAAAAGTCAAAAAAGTCTCCTGCTGCAAATTTTTAAAGCAGCAGGAGAAAATTATCAATTCACATAGTCTCTACTTAGAATATCAGCAGGTTTTTCAGCAGAAGCTTTGCAGACCATGAGAAAATGGGATGATCTATTCAAAGTGTTGAACAACAACAACAACAAAGTCCTCAACCAAACACTATACAAAAGAAAGCTGTCCTCAGAAAGAGAAATAAATCTTCAGAAGACAAGCGAAAGCTGAGTGATTCATCACAGTAAGACTTGCCTTCCAAGAAATGCTTTTGTGGGAATTCTTCAAGCAGAAAGGAAAGATAATAATTACTATCCTGAATGCATATAAGAGTATGAAACTCACTTTTAGAGGTCCATAGACAAATACAGAATATTCCAATGAATTTAATGATAGTGCGCAACCCATACATTTCTCTGATATGAAGGTTAAAAATTAAAATGCTCAAAAGTCAATAAAACTACAATAAGTTAAGGAATACAAAATATAAAAAGATGTAGCATGAGTAGATGTAAAATTTTTGAGGGTGGTAAATGTCTAGAGTTTTTGTATGTGACATTTTATCAACTTAAAATAGTAGGCTATAACTATAAAGTGTTTTATGTCAGACTTATGGTAAATAGAATAAAATACTATAGCAGATATACAAATGAATAGAAAAAGCATAGCAAGCACTACAGAAAATTATCTTAATCATAATGGTAGACAGCAAGAGGTGAAGAGAGTGGCAAAAGACACACAAAATAACAAGAGAAATTTTATTTTAGGTTTTATTGGCACATTATAATTTTACATAATAATGGGATTCATTGTTACATATTTATATGCACATAATATAGTTTGATCAATCTCATTCCCAAGTACCTCCCCCTCCCCTCCTCCCTCTCTGTGAGTTCCTCCCTCATCTCTTCTGGTTTCTCTTTTATTATGTTTTGAATTAGTGCATTGTAATTATATGTAAAAGTGGAATTCATTGTAATATATTCATATGCAGATGTAGCATAATTTGGTTGATTTTGTTTCCCAGTACTTTCCCATTCCCTCTCCTTCTTCTTCCTTCTCATCTCCTTTCTCTACTCTAAATGTCTCCCTTCTCTTTATGTAAGATCCATTTTTTACTTTTATTTTTCCTCTAACCTCCACGTATGAGAGAAAACATTCAACCCTTGACTTTATGAGTCTGGAATATTTTATTTAGCATTAAATCCTCTTGTTCATCCATTTGACATAATTTCATTCCAGAAGATAAATGTATTGCATTTTCTAATCAAAACACACAGAATTGTGTCATGCTTTTAACATGACTATCTAAATGTGCCTGCCTACAGGAAGCCCATATACTACACACTACAGACTGAAAGTGAAATAAGAGATGAAGATATTCTTTATAAATGGTAAACAAAAGATGTCAGTCATAGTTAAACTTATATTTGATAAAATAGATTTCAAATTAAAATCTGTCACAAGAAAAAAAGAAAGTCATTATTTAATAACATGGTTAATTCATCAAGAGCACAAAATTTTAAATATATATATACACCCAGCAAATATTAATGAAAATCAAAGGACAAATACTGCATTCAGTACCCTATTTTCAACAGTGATTAACTATATTGAAAATTAAGATGGAAACACTAAACTCAGGTTGCACTTTTTAACCATTGGACCTAACAGACATATACATAATTTTCCATCCAACAACCATGTCATACAAATATTTCTCTAGCACACAGAGAATTTTATTCAGGATACACTGTATTTTAGAGCACAAAACCTGTCTTAACACATTTGAGAAGATTGAAATCATATCTAGTGTAACTTCAGACCACAATATGAAACTAGTAATCAATAATGGGATGAATGTTGGGAAATTCACAAATAAGTGGAAATTGAAGAATACACTCCTAAACAGCCAATATGTCAAAAAGGAAACATGAAATTTTTTAAAAAGTATACATTAATAAATAATGGAAACAATATAGCAAAAAAGCACTATAATATGCAGAAAAAAATCTAAGACAGGAGTTTATACTGATAAATGCCTACATTAAAAAATGAAGAAAGATTGGGATTGGGTATGAAGCTCAGATGTAGAGTGATTGCCTAACATGCGTAAGGACTTTAGTTCTATCCCCTGTACACCAAACACACACACACACACACACACACACACGGCCTAAAATCAGTAAAAGGGAATAATATAAGTTGGAATAGAAATAACTGAAATGGGGAACAGAAAAATCAAAAAGAGTTAATGAAACTAGGTTGATCTCTTTTTTTATCTTTTATTGATTTTATTTTTTTAAATACACGACAGCAGTGGAAAGCATTATAATTCTTATTACACATATAGAGCACAATTTTTCATATTTCTGTATATAAAGTATGTTCACGCCAATTTATGCCTTTATACATTTACTTTGTTTTTTTGCATTACCATTCTTAATACACATATATACCATAATTTTTCTTATCTCTGTTTGTATATAAAGTATGATCTCTTGAAAAAAAAGGAACTTAGATAGTATAACTTAGCTAGTATAACAAAGAAAAAAGGGAAAAGACTCAAGTATATAACAAATGAAAATAGAAAAACTACAAATATACCTCAGAAATAAAAAGAACCATAGTAGACTATTATAAAATAGTTACATGCCAACAAGTTGGATAATCTAGAGGAAATTGGAGCCACTCCAGCACAAATACAGCAAAACAAGATAGAGTTAAGGAGAAACAGCGTTGACAGATCATTAAAAGATAAACATATTTACAAAGTAATCAAAACTTCAAAACAAAGAAAAGCCCAGGGCCAGATGGTATACAGCAGATTTCTACCAAACATTGACAGAATTAATACCAATACTTATTAAACTTTTCTGAAAAATAGAGCCTGAGGGAATACATACAAAAATATTTTGATACCAGCCTCACTTAGATACCTAAGCCTAACAAAAACATCAGAAGAAAAAAATAGGTCAATTTCTCTGATGCATATCAATTATAGAGTATTGTTAGAAAGAGGGGTTATATAATAGAATATTATGTAGCCCCCAGACAAATGAGATATTGTCATTTGGCACAACATGGATGAGGCTGGAATAAGCCAGACACAGAAATAAAAATATTTCCTGATGTTACTTATATGCTGAATCTAAAAAACAAAATAGAATACACAAGAAGAAACAAACCAGTGGTTACCAGGGGTGGGAATGGAGGAAATGGTGTGCTGTAGGTCAGAATATACGTAGTAGCAAATACATAGAATGAAAAAGTCTAGTGCTCTGTTTACAGCAGAAGGAAATTATTAACAATATTGTATTTTTAATTTTAGCTAAATGAGTAGATTTCAGCTTATGTTGCCACAAAAATGGTACCTATATAAGAGGATGTGTATATTAATTTGCTTCCTTACAGTAGCTATATGCGTGTGTATTATAAGATCATGTTATATACCTTAAATATACATAGTAAAATTTGTTTTTCAAGACCTGAAAAAAATATCTACCAACCCAAAATACTATATCCAGTAAAACTTTTCTTAGAATCAAAGGAGAAATAAAATATTTCTAGTAGCAACCTGAAATAATGGAATTAATAATCATTTAGCCAGGATTATAGAAGATACTTAAATGAATCCTAAAAACAAAAGAAGATAAAATTAATGGAGAGAGCACAAGAAAGAATGAATCTCAGAAAAAGGAGATAAGTAAATGAAAAATTGGAATGAATCAAACATTAGAAATAAAAGAAAGTGACACAAAGTAAAATATATCTCTTTCAAATAACAGTGATTGTAAACAGTCTTAATACTTCAATTAAAATATATAGATTGATAGTTCGGGTTATTATAAAAAGGTGCAATTGTATGTTGTCTGAAAAAAACACACCTCAGAGGCTAAGACATTCACAGATTGAATGTGAAAGGACAAAAAATGAAAATCCATGTAAATGGAATCTGAAATTAAACAAGAGTAGCTATTCGGATACTTCCTCATACAGTTATCAAGCCAAAACTACTCACAAGAGAAAAGGGTCACTATGTATTGGTAAAGAAAACAATCCAACAGGAAGATTGTAATGACTGTAATTATTTATGCTTCAATCATATAATGTACCTTATTATATGAAACAAACAATACTTATATATAGACCACGGTACAACATTAGGGGATGACTTCAATACACCACTCTTATTAATAGGTCAGACAGACAAGAACAAACAACAAAAAGATATTACAGTTAAATGGTGCATTATATCAAATAGACTTAACAAACATGTATGAAATATTTCTTCCAACAATTCCTGAATACACTTTCTTTTCATCTACTCATGGAACTTACTGCAAAATAGATCATATATTAGACCATAAAGCAAGTCAAGTCAGGAAGGAAAGAAGGAAGGGAGGGAGGGAGGAAGAAAGGAAGGAAGGAAGGCCTTCAATATTCTCAGATCATAGTGGAATGAATTTAGTAATCAAAACCAAGAAAAAATAAGGAGCTATAAAAATGCATAGAGATTAACCAATACATGTTTGTATGATGAGTAGGTCATGGAAGAAATCAGAGAAGAAATTTTAAAATTATTGGATTCAAACAAATATAAACACAGCATACAAGAATTTGTGGGATACATCTTAAAAAGTTCAAGGAGAAAGGTTTATAGCTATGATTACCTACCTAAAATAATTAGAAAGATCTCAAATATGTAACTTAATGGTCTTATAAAAACAAGAATAAAACAATTCCAAAACCAGTAGAACGAAAGAATTAAGGTCAGAGGAAAAATTAATGAAATAGAGAAAAAAGAACAAATCAAAGGACCAATAAAACACAGTTGGTTCTTTAATTGAAAAGAGATAGATAAACACTTAGATAAACTAAACCAAAGAAAGATGGAGAAGTGCCAAATTAATTAGAGACAAAAGGAGGTATTAAAACAGATGCTACTGAAATCCTGAGGATCATTAGGGATTAAATTAAAAACTAATGTTCCAATAAATTGAAAAATCTAGAAGAAATGGATAAATTCTAGACCTATATCACCTACTAGAATTATATCAAGAGATTATAGAAAACCTAGAGAGACAAATAGCAAGCAATGAGATGGAAGCAGTAATAAAAATCTTGCTCACAAGAAGCAGGCAGATTCAGAGCTTAATTTTATAAGATTTTTAAAGAAGAACTAACACCAGTTCTACTTAAATTATTCCATGAAAGAGAAAGGAAAGTATTCCTTCCAAATTCATTCTACAAAGCTAGTGTCATCCTGATTCCAAAACCAGTTTAAGACACATCAAGGAAAGAAAATTACATTATCCTTGATGAACACAGATACAAAAATTATTAATAAAATACTTGCAAAATAAATTCAACAGTGCATTAAAATGATCATATACCAAGATAAAGTTTGTTTCATTGCAGGTATGCAAGTTTGGTTCAACATATGGAAATTAATAACATTATATATGCCACAAAATAGAATCAAGAGCCAAAATCACATGAACATCCAGATGCAGAAAAAACCCTTGAAAATATTCAGTACCCTTTATTAAAAAAAAAAAACCCTAAAATTATTAGAGATAGCAGGCACTTACCTTAACATAATAAGAACTATATGGCAAATTTGAAACCAGACCTTCTGAGTGGGGCAAAATTGAAAGTATTGCTTCTAAATTTAGGAACAAGACAAGGATACACACTCTTGCCACTCCTATTCAATATATTAACTGAAATTTTCACTAGAACAATTAGGCGGGGGAAATAAATAAAAGAATACAAATAGGAAAGGAAGAACTCAAATTATCATTATTGGTAGGTGATGATCCTATACTTAGACAACCACAAAGGCCCCATCAGAAGACTTCTAGAGCTGATAGACAATTTCATCAGAGTAACAGGATACAAAATCAACATACAAAAGTAAATAGTTTTTCTGTGCACCAATAATGAAACCTGAGATAGAAATCAGAAAATCAATTCTGTTCCCAGTAGTTTCAAAGGTATATATCTAGAAATAAACTTTAACCAGGAGATGAAGGACTTCCACAAGCAAAATGATAGAATGCTGAAAAAAATTAATGGAATAAGATACTAGAAGATCAAAGGACCCATGTTTGTGGATAGGGAGAATTAATATTGTTAATGTGGCCATAATACCAAAAGCAATATACAAATTCTGTGAACCTCCACTAGAATACCAGTGACAGTTTTTATTGAAGTAAGAGAAAAATTATAAAATTCATATGAAAGACCTGGTATAGCCAAAGCATTTCTGAACAAAAAGAGAAATATTGAAGGACTAACAATACCCAATTTTAAATTATACTTCAGAGCCTTATTATCAAAAACTGCATGGTATTGTCCTAAAAGTAGACATGTAGATCACTGGAGTAAAATATTAGACCCCAGGAGAAACCCATATAGATACAATATTTTAATTCTTGACAAATGCACCAAAAACATACATTGAAGAAAAGATAGTTTTTTTTTTTTTTTAAAGGGTTCTGGGGAAATGGGACATCCATATGTACAAGAATGAAACTATATCTCTGTGCCACCCTGCAAAAATTTTACCACATGTGTCAAAGACCTAGAAAATAGACCAGAATCTTTGAAAAATCAAGGAGGAAACAGGGTCAACAATCCTACATATAGGTTCAGGCATTGACTTACCTAATATGACTGCTATAGCTCAGGAATTAGCACCAAGAATTAATAATTGGAATGGCATAAAATTAAAAAGCTCTGTATAGTAACGAAAAAAGCATGAAGACAGAGCCTACAGAATAGGAGAAAATCTTTCTTATAGGGGATTAATAGATATAATATATAAAAAACTAAAAACTCATAATCCTATACAAATACCCAATCTATAAATGGACAAATGAACTAATCAGAGATTTCTCAAAAGAAGAAATACAAATAGCCAACAAATATCTTGAAAATCATTTTAACATCTTTATCAGGGTAATGTAAATCAAAACTGCACTGATATTTCATCTCACTCCAGTTAACAGCAGTCGTCAAGAAAACAAATAACAAGTTCAATGCCAGCTTTAGCAAAAGTGAGGTACTAAGCAACTCTGTGAGACCTTGTCTCTAAATAAAATACAAAATGGGGCTGGGCATGTTGCTCAGTGGCTGAATACCCGTAGTTCAATCCCTAGTATCCCCACTCAAAAAAAAAAAAATACAAATAACAAATACTAGTAAGGATGTGGGGGAAATGGAACACTTATACACTGTTGGTGGGATTGTAAACTAGTACATCCACTATAAAAATTAGTATAGAAGTTTCTTGAGAGACTTGGAATGGAACCATATGACCCAGCTATGCCACTCCTTGGTATTTATCCAAATGAATTAAAGTAAGAATACTATTGCAATACATGCATACCCACATTTACAGTAGCATAATTCACAATGGCTTAGTTATGGACCAGTGCAGTTGTCTATCAATAGATAATTTGCCAAGAAAATATGGTTTTTATACACAAAATGAATTTACTTTATTTGTAGGAAAATGGATGTTAAGTAAAATAAGCGAGACTCAAAAAGATCCAAGGCCATGTGTTTTCTCTTATATGTGGATTCTAGGGAGAAAATGGG
Source organism: Marmota marmota marmota (assembly GCF_001458135.2). Taxonomy (NCBI): domain Eukaryota; kingdom Metazoa; phylum Chordata; class Mammalia; order Rodentia; family Sciuridae; genus Marmota; species Marmota marmota. The sequence goes on along the minus strand of NW_026000294.1, from coordinate 6,893,178 downwards.
AAAGACAGGGCATTTCTAGAAAAAGAAAAGAGAGTAGTAGAGTAAAGGTTGAAGAGAATTAGAGGGAGAAGAGGAGAGAAATGGGAGTCCTGGGGAATGAAATTGGCCAAATTATGTTATAACCATGTGCAGATTTGTCACAACGAATCTCACTATTGTATATAATTTATTATACACCAATAAAAAATTAAAAATTGAACTATTTAAAAAATTTTTGAAATAAATGAATTCATCCAAGTGCACAATACAATATCATACAAAATCCAGTAGAATTGCTGTATACAAATAACAATCTTGTTGGAAATAAACAAAATCCTATTTATGGTACCATAAAAAATGCTTGAGAATAAATTAAAACAAGAAAATGATAGAGTGAATTGATGAATGAAATTGAAGAATATGCAAATAGAAAGATACCCATGTTCATGCATTGGAAGAATTAATGTCCATACAACCCCAAACTATATAAACATTTAGTGCAATACCTACTAAAATCCCAGTGGCATTCTTCACGAGAATATATAATACAATCCTAAAATTTCTTTGGAAACATTAAAGATTGCTAATGACCAAAATATTCCTGAGAAAGATGACTGAAATTGCAGGTGGTTATTCTTCCTTGATTTCCAATTGTATTTTGAAGCTATAGTAATCAGTACTGTACAATACTGGCATAAGACATAGGCCAACTTAACAGAATAGGGGACACAGAAATAAACCCAAACACATATGGTTATAAAAAATTCAACAAGGACTTCAAGAGGACATTTTGCAGTAATCCTGAATAAGGTCTTCCTTGCTGTTTTTAACAAATATAAGAATAATTGTATTTTCTAATAAACCTTTGCCTAAACCAAGGTTAAAAAGATTTATAAATATTTTATGGTTTTTCTTTTTTTACAATTAAGTCAATGATTCATTTTATGTCACTGTTTCCGTGTAATGTATGAACCCAAGTTAATTTATTTGCATTTAAATATCCAATTGTTTCAGTATCACTTGTTGAAAGGGCTCTCCTTTCTCTATTATATTGTCTAAACACTTTTGTTAATAGAGCACTTGTGTAGCATGTGCAAGGGGGAGGGCATGATCACCAGCAACACACACTTTTTTATCAATATGACTTTACTTCTGTATTCTTAATTTATTTTTGCCACTTACAATATATGTGGTTATTTATATGTCCTTTGAAATATTTTAGTAGTTGCTCTAGCGTTTATTATATACATCCTTAATCACGGTGTACCCCAAATAATATACTACTTCAAATATAGTATAAGAACCAAACAATAGAATACTTTTAGTTCTTACCTTCCATTATTTGTGCAATTGTTATCATATAATTTACTTTCATAGATATTATAGACCCATGATATATTTCTACTATATTTGCTTTATATAATCGATTTTATAAATGGATAATTAAAAAATTTTAATTTTTTTGTATTTATCTGCATTTAATAATTTCTGAAGATTTCTACTTCTTTGTTTATGTATTGGTTTCTCTCTGGTATTATGTTCCATTTAATTGAAGAAATGTTTTATATTTCATTGTATCGGCATTAGTACAGGTCTACTAGTGATAAATTATTTAAATTTGGTTGTGTGGAAGTGTTATTGTTGGCCCACTTTTGAAATATATTTTTGCTGGGTGTGAAATTCGGGGTTGAGTTTTTTTTCTTTCCAATGTTTTCTTTTACTCATTTATTTTTTTTGAAATGTAAAATAATCTCACTTTTTTTGAGAGTTACCATTCTTGAAATGTATAGTTCAATTATTTTAGCATATTCACAGAGTTGTGCAACAATCACCATCAGAATATTTTCACCACCCCCAAAGAAATCCTATATCCATTAGTACTCACTCCCCACTTCCCCCTTATCCACCTCCTTTCAGTCACTAATCTACATTCTGTTTCCATAGATTTCCCTATCTGGGCATTTCATATAAATTAAAGCATAATATATGACCTTTCTCACTGACTTCTTTAATTTAGCTAATTTCAAGATTAATCCATGTTGTATCATGTGTCAGTACTTATTCATCATTGTGGTCACTCTATGGATATACCACATTTATGTATTTGTTCCTTAGTTGAAAGACATTAGCGTTATTTCCAATTTATGGTTAATATTGTAATGGTTTGAAGATTTGGGTATAAATTTTTATATGAACGTGTTTTCATTTCTTTCAGGTATACATTTAGGAGTGAAATTACTGAGTCATATAGTAACTTTTATGTTTAATTACTGAAGTTCTGACAAAATGTTTTCTGTTATAATTCAACTATCTTACATCCCTACCAGCAATGTATGATATTTGCAATTGCTCCATATTCTCACCAACACTCTTTCCTTTTTCTTATTATAACCATTCTCATGGGTGTGAATTGTCAACACATTGTGTGCTTTTTAAATTGAAGTTAAATTCATATAACAAAACTAACCACTGTAAACAATTCTATTAGATGTATATGCTACAAGTTGCTCATCCACTCACCCACTGATGAACATTTGGGTTGTTTCCACCCTGTAGTTATTTTGAATATTGCTGCTATGAACATGCATGTAAATGTATTTGTTTGAGTACCAATTTATACTTCTTTGTGTATATACTTAGGAGTGGAATTTCTATTTCATATGGCAATTTTATATTTAACTTTTTGTGGAATCACCAAATTGTTTTCTTTTTTATTTGTTCTTTTAAGTTATACATGACAGTAGAGTCTATTTTGACATATTTATGCCAACATGGAGTAATCTTATTCAAATTAGGATCCCAGTCTTGTGGATGTACACAATGTTGAGAATCACTGGGGTGTACCAAATTATTTTCTTTGGTAGCTGAAACATTTTATATTCCCATCAGCAATGTATGAGGGCTTTTGTTTCTCCACATTTATACTCAAATAGAATTGACTCGTTAAAGTGACAACCGCTATCCAAAATAGAAGTAACATCTAAATTAGTGTGAGAGAAGGAGAATATTTTTTTCCATAAAGAAGCACTTTTTGTTAAAACCATTTTTCTAAAGTATCCAAATCATTATTACAACCCTTTCTTCAGGTAGTTTTGAACATTTTGCCCATCAAAAATGTTTATTTTTGTTGTTAGTCACCTTTGAATTCTGCCTGATTTTCCCAGTTATTTTTTTGGAATTCAATTGTGGAAGATATCGTAATGTTATCATGTGTTAACACACCAAGAAGTAAGTATATGTTTTTCTCTTTTTTTCAAAATATGCATTAATATGATTACAATTAGTGTGATTAATCCAATATTTTACTGAAAATAAATGATTAATTTTGAAATAAATTTATGAATATTATTTTTAAGTTAGTGATGACCTATACTTAAAATATGCATGTATTCTCCTCACATTCATTTTGTATTTCTGTTTGCAAATCTTGCTCCCACTGAAATTTCTGTCAGCAAAGCATCTGTACTGCCATCAATTTGCCTTCCCTAGGCTATCCTGCCATATACTCTCTCTTTATTTATTCCAAAGCTCCTGAAATCTGACCTTCTTGAAAGAATTTTGTCCTTTGATTGTTTATTAGAATGTGAACTATGACATATGTAAAAACTACAAAAGTATATATGTACAGTTTAAGAACAATAAAATGAACACCTGTATACACTCTACCCAAGCCAGAAAACATAAAGACCTCTTTTTTATTTCTGCATTGTAATTATGCATAATAGTGGGATTCATTATAGCATATTTATACATACACATAATGTAATTTCATCATTATCATTCCCGATTTCCTTTCTTTTTCCCTCCACCTAATCCCCTTACTTGACTCTACTGGTAAAGACATCTTTCATAGACGCTAAATAGGTAATGCATTTATCTAGGTCTCCTTCTGTCTGAGCATACAAGCACTTCTATCATAACCAGTATTCACATACACTGCTATTTTTCCACTAACATAATGTTAAAATATTGTTTAGTCACTTGATACATACCTTGTGAAACTTTTGTGTTTGTCTACCTGCACTGGGCTGTTAGCAAAGAATACTTGTTGTTCCAAATTGTGGGAGTTCTGGTGCTGAAAATTCACAGTGGAAAGTGAATATAGGATTATGGAAATAGAAGCTGCAGAGTTGGAATCCTGGAACAGCAGTACCTCTGTGAGCATATTTAGAGATGCAATAACGGGATGTGGAAGCAGTAGTCACTGTTGATGGAAAAAATGAAATAAAGATCTAAATGTCCAATTTATAAATATAGAATTAAATTTATATCATTAAGATAAAATACATTATATACACACAGGTACCAGTAAGTGTATACAAATCTGTAGTAGTCTACAAATTACACCTAATTTTTGAATCAAATTATATGGAATTATAGTTGTCATACATCGTCCTACTTTTGGTGAATGGCCAAGTGTTCAACACACATCAGGGTTGCATTGGCTTAATCTAATGTCTAATAATTTTTTATCAGCCTTTCTCTGGCATTTTAGTCTTTATAATTATCTTTCAGTGCCAACTGTAGTTGCCCTAGACTTGTATTTTAGCCCCTATGATTAGTCACATCTTTTAAATTGCCGTAGTAATATCAGATTAAGTACAGTTTCCCATACCACTCATAATATCATACTCATTTAATCCAGGTATTTGAATGAAAGGATACTCTATGTTCAATTGTGTCCTGGTGAAAAAGTAAAGCAAGAGGTAAAAATATTAAAGAGACATAAAAGGCATCTGGAAAGCTATTGAAGAGTTTAAGCAAGGGAGTAACACCCTCAGGATTATTTTAGCAGGACCATTCAGCAGAACTGAGATTGAATGGAAAGGAGAAAAGATTATAGACCAGAAGACCAGCTGAGCATTTAATTCTATTAAAAGTAAATATTCCTTGGGGAAATTATATCAGACATACCACAGAACAACTTGGGGGTCAACTTTTTATACATTTTTTAACATATATGTAGATATTACAACAACAGGATAAGATTAACACTATTGGAAATATTATTATGGGGTTAAACAAAGTGTAAAATTATTGTTGTGCAGTTGGAGATTGAAACAAAAAATGTACCATTGGTGAATAGTATCAGTAGTTAGTAATGTGAAACATCTATTAGCCTACTGGCTGCAATTTGGGTATGTTTAATTGATACTATGTACTAACAAATTGATATTATGTACTAACAAATTTTTATAGTACTTTGATTATGAATATCTATGTTTGTAAAAGTTATGCACATGTGGGGTACGGGTAATGGTTTAGGCTTCCAAGTCAAAGTAGTATCATCCACTTGGTCAGGGGAAATTTAAAAGATATCAATCAACCTGCCAATAGAGAACCTCTAGGTATTCAACACACCCAGCAAAAGGAACAACTTGATTAAGAAAGTATAAATCAGTTGATTATTAGTAGCTTAACATTGAGCAATTACTTCATAGAGCATAGAAAAGTTACATAAAGGATACAAAGTGAGGAGACATAAGTTAGAGGTATGGTTAAGTAGTCAGGGTTCCATTTGCCTATTCAGCCATCCACATGATCATCCCTGATCACAAATAATGCATTCAGATAGAGAATAATTCACATTGGTTTCATCTATATGAGTACCAATTAAATAAGGCAAAACAAATTAAGAATGTAAAATAAGGACTGGGGTTATAGCTCAGTGGTAAAGTGATTGCCTAGCATAAGTGAAGCCCTAGGTTCAATTCTGAGCACCACATAAAAACAAATAAATAAATGTTAAATTCTTTAAAAATATAATGTGAAATAGAAGGTATAACATGAAAATTACATAAACATGTGTTGATCGGATTTCATAATGCTGTGTAGTCCCAATACAGAATAAATCAGAACATCGCGTATCAAGTGGCTATAAAGGTATCCAATGGGATATAAGAAAATGTGGCCAATAATTCACTAAAAGTGACATTGTTTCCAGCAGTTAAAAATTGTTCACATCTTCTTTCTGTATTAAAGTATACATATTTTCCAGAGAACAAACAGTTCAGGTAAACAACATCCTAAAATTAGTATCTGTATTCAAATTAGAAAAAGTAGATTTATTGAACAAGGTTAGGAATTGCTTATCAGAACCAAGAGCATTTTGATGAGGGAGAATCATCATGGGGCAGCATCCAGCAATGTTTTTTTTTTTTTTTAAACATGTAAAGTTTCAGTTTTATTTATCATAGCCAGCAATTACATTCCTGCTCATCTTCTGTCTTTGTCTATTTGTTATAATTATTTATAACAGCATAATCCATTTTAACATATTATACATAAATGGATTATGTCTTCTCATTCTTCTGGTTGTACATGATGTAGAAATTATTAAATTTGAGTTATATTTTGCTCAGCACGGTGGTCTATTGAATTTCCTATGCTCAAACCAATTCCAGCTCTACCAAGTAAAGTGTCATATCAAGCTTTTTTCATAATTACATTATTTTTTTTCTTTTTTTTAATTTTTTATTGTGGGTTGTTCAAAACATTACAAATTTCTTGACATATCATATTCCACACTTTGATTCAAGTGGGTTATGAACTCCCACCTTCACCCCATACACAGATTGCAGAATCACATCAGTTACACATCCATTGATTTACA
>NW_026000294.1:6866941-6879394 GCF_001458135.2 Marmota marmota marmota | reverse complement strand
GGCTCTGCTCTGCCCCTCTGGCTTGATGACAAAGTGAGAGAGACTCGGGTGTTTGTGACTCACTTTCTTTACCAGGAGACCAACTGTTTCTGTCGCCACTGGTATCGATGAAGTTCTCTCCTCCGCCGCTTTCTGATGACATCAGATCTCTGCCATGTTGGCATCCCATGAGAATGGCAGCATTTCGTTCCCTTTGCCGGATGACCAAAGCAACAGGTGAGTCCTGACCGGCCCTCAGAAGCCCCGTCTTAATCCTGTTGCCACTGCCTATGAAGGCTCGGTTGGTATTTACCTCCACAGTATTCAGCAGGACCCGGACCGAGAAGCAGTTTCCGCGGGTTCTTTAGCCCTGGGCCAGAGCAATTCTGGGAGCCGGAGTTTGACCGCTCTGGGCTCGGTGTATGTTCTGATAGGAGCAGGCTCCAAGAAGCAGTTTCCGCAGGTTCTTTAGTACTGAGCCTGAGTAATTTGTCTGCGAGATGCAGGCGAATGGCAGCCTGAAATTACCTGTTCTATGGCTGAATGAGCTGCGATCAGTCGAAAACAGGGATGGTGACGTCAGCTCTCCTAGATGGTGGCCGCTGGCTTCCTCTGTGGTCTGACCAGTGTGGAGAACTGAATTGGACCGCTTCCTTCCCCTGTCTCAAACCCAGAATTCATTCCTGAGCACGGTGATTGCACAGCTGCCATAAGCCCGCAGAATTCGCAGCGCTGTATCTTTGCGTTGCTATCTCGTCGTTTCCCAGCGCGCGCCGCAGACTCTAGCCACGGGGCGATTTGCTGAATAAGCACCGTGACCCTCCGTGCGGACAAATCTCTCGCGTTTGAGCCCCCGTAGCTGATCCTTGTGCGATGGAAATCCTTCCTCTAGGTTTTGAAGCACCCCAATTTTGCTGGAAATTCCTAACAAGATAGCTTTTAGCCATTCTAACTCGTCATTCTCCTGCACACTGACGCGGTACACTGGGCTGATGCACTCCCTTCGCCGCCATCTTCCCCCTCCATAATTACATTATTTTACAATAAGGAAAATCAAATTAAAATGCAATAGGTGTTTTTGATAATTTTGAGTTTCATTACACAGGATTTTGGAACTCTATTTGAAGAGGTTTGACATCAGATTGGGCTTGTAATTCTATAATAGTCTCCCTACCATGTTTGATTATCAATTCAGGTTGTATTGGAACAAAATAATACTTCAGAGTTATTAAATACATTACTGAAATTATATCCTTGGTTAGTATAATTTCATGTTAATTCTCTTCTTAAAGTCAATATTTATTTCTGGGATTACTGTGTGGGACTAATGCAGATACATTGTATTTGCGACAAGATTGACAGAGGCAGAAACCTGGAGTGATATATTCATCCTAGTAATAAAGTATCTGCCATATATCTTTGAGAAGCTTATCCAATATTTCATATTACGTCCAGTGAAAATAAAGAATGAATTTCTTTTCTTGCTAAGCTTGATCTGAGTAATAGGTGACTAAAATCATTTTTGGCATTTGAACACCTGACTTATGTATTTAGCAGTTCCATCAGTGAACCAGGTGTGCTTTTTTATGTTCAGTAATTAACGTAGAATATCCATGATTCCAACATATTTTAGATACAGTTTTTTTTTTGGGTTGGCTTATTTCACTTAGCATAATAGTCTCCAGGTCCACCCATTTCCTGGAAGATGCAATTATTTCATTTATTTTTGTGGTTGGGTAGTATTCCATTGTGTATATATACCACATTTTAAAATTTATTCTAACTTATTATATATGACAGCAGAATGCATTTCCATTCATATTAAACATGTAGAGCACAATCTTTCATATCTCTGGTTGTACACAAAGTAGAGTCACACCATTCCTGCCTTCATTACATGTACTTAGGGTAATCATGACCATCTCATTCCACCATCTTCCCTACCCCCATGCCCACTTCCTTCCCCTCACTCCCCTTTGCCCTATCTAAAGTTCATCCATTCCTTCCATGCTTCCCCCCATCCTCAATATGGATCAGCATCCTCATATCAGAGAAAACATTTAGCATTTGGTGTTTTGGTATTGGCTTACTTCACTTAGCATAATATTTTCCAACTCCATCCATTTACCTGCAAATTCCATGATTTAATTCTCTTTAAATTCTAAGTACTATTCCAGTGTGTGTGTGTGTGTGTGTGTGTGTGTGTGTGTGTAATCTCAGTTTCTTTATCCATTCATCTACTGAAGGGCATCTAGGTTGGTTCCACAATTTATCTATTATAAATCGTGCTTCTATAAACATTGATGTTGCTGCATCACTATAAACTGAGAGTGGGATAGCTGGGTCAAATGGTAATTCTATTCCAAGTTTGCTAAGGAATCTCCATACTGCTCTCCATATTGGCTGCACCAATTTGCAGTCCCACCAGCAATGTATGAGTGTGCCTTTTCCCCCACATCCTCACCAACACTTACTGTTGTCTGTATGTACAACCTCTATTCTGACTGGCATGAGAAAAAATCTTTAGTTTTGATTTGCATTTCTCTAATTGATAGAGATATTGAATATTTTTTCATATATTTGTTGACTGATTGTATATCATCTTCTGAGAAGTGTCTCTTCAGTTTCTTGGCCCATTTACTAATTGAGTTAACTGCTTTTTTGGTGTTAAGATTTTTGAGTTCTTGGGCTGGGGTTGTGGCTCAGTGGTGGAGTGCTCACCTTGAATGCTTGAGGCACTGGGTTCGACCCTCAGCACCACATAAATGTAAAATAAAGATATTGTGTCCACTTAAACATAAAAAAATATTAAAAAAGATTTTCAGTTCTTTATATATCCTAGAGATTAGTGATCTATCTGATGTACCTGTGATAAAAATTTTCTCCCATTCTGTAGACTCTCTATTCATATCACTGATTATTTCTTATGCTGAGATGAATCTTTTTAGTTTGAATCCATCCCATATATTGATTTTTGATTTTAATTCTTATAGGAGTCTTATTAAGGAACTTGGGGCCTGATTCAACATGATGGAGATTTAGCCTACTTTTTCTCTATCAGGCACAGGGTCTCTTGTTTAATTCCTAGGTTCTTGATCCACTTTGAGTTTGGGGCATGTTGAGAGATAGCAGTTTAATTTAATTTTGTTGCATTTGGATTTCCAGTTTTCCCAGCACCATTTGTTGAAGACGCTAGCTCTTCTCCAATATATGTTTTTGGCACCTTTGTCTAATTAAAATAACTGTAATTATGTGGAGTTGTCTCTTTGTTCTCTATTCTGTACCATTGGTCTACAAGTCTATTTTGGTGCCAATACCATGCTGGTTTTGTTACTATTGCTCTGTAGTATAGTTTAAGGTCTGGTATAGTGATGCCACCTGCTTCATTCTCCTTGCTAAGGATTGCTTTAGCTATTCTGGATCTCTTATTTTTCCAGATGAATTTCATGACTGCTTTTTCTATTTCTATGAGGAATGTCATTGGGATTTTGATTGGAATTGCATTAAATCTGTATAGTGCTTTTGGTAGCATGGCCATTTTGACAATATTAATTCTGCCTATCAAAGAACATGGGAGATCGTTCCATCTTCTAACATCTTCTTTAATTTCTTTCTTTAGTGTACTGTAGTTTTCATTGTAGAGGTCTTTTACCTCTTTTGTTAAGTTGATTTCCAAGTATTTTATTTTTCTGAGGCTATTGTAATGGGGGTAGTTTTCTTTTCAGAGGATTTATCACTGATATACAGAAATGCCTTTGATTTATGGGTTTAATTTTATAACCTGCTACTTTGCTGAATTCATTTATTAGTTCCAGAAGTTTTCTGGTGGAATTTTTTGGGTCTTCTAGGTATAGAATCATGTTGTCAGCAAATAGTGCTAATTTGAGTTCTTCTTTTCCTATCCATATCCTTTTAATTTCTTTCATCTGTCTAATTGCTCTTGCTAGAGTTTCAAAACTATGTTACATAGAAGTGGTGAAAGAGAGCATCCCTTTCTTGTTCCCATTTTAAAGGGAATGATTTTAGTTTTTCTCCACTTAGAATAATGTTGGCCTGAGGCTTAGCATAGACAGATTTTACAATGTTGAGATATTTTCTTGTTATCCCTAGTTTTTCTAGTGTTTTGTACATGAAGAGGTGCTGTATTTTGTCAAATACTTTTTCTGCATCTATTGAGATTGATCATATGATTCTTATCTTTAAGTCTATTGATATGATGAATTACACTTATTGAACTAATCTTTCATCCTTGAGATGAACCCCACTTGATTATGGTGCACTATCTTTGTGATATGTTTTTGTACTTGATTTGCCAGAATTTTATTGAAAATTTTTGCATCTATATTCATTAGAGATATTGGTCTTATGTTTTCTTTCTTTGATGGGTATTTGTCTGGTTTTGGAATCAGGGTTATATTGGCCTCATAGAATGAGTTTGGAAGTCTTCCCTCTTTTTCTATTTCATGGAATAATTTGAGTATTGGTATTAGTTCTTCTTTAAGATCTTATAGACCTCAGCTATGTATCTATCCAGTCCTGGGCTTTTCTTGGTTGGAGGGCTTTTTATGGCATCTTCTATTTCATTGCTTGAAATTGATCCGTTTAAATTGTGTATATAATCTTGATTCAGCTTGGCAAATCATAGGAATCTAGAAATTTGTGGATGCCTTCAATATTTTCTATTTTATTGGAGTACAAATTTTCAAAATAATTTCTAATTATCTTCTGTATTTTTATAGTGTCCATCGTGATATTTCCTTTTTCATCATGGATGTTAGTAATTTGGCCTGGGTTGTAGCTCAGTGGTAGAGTGCTTGCCAGCATGTGTGAGGCACTGGGTTCAATTCTCAGCATCACATAAAAATAAATAAAAATAAAGTTCATTGACAACTAAAACAAATTTTTAAAAGTCACAAAACAACCACTGTCTACAATAAACAGCCACAATACACTGTGGGAGTTTTATAGTATTTACTGTGAAGCTGAATTATAATATTCCAAATGTCTAGTGTCAAAAAACAGTTATAAGGAATGTAAATAAAAATCAAGTATGGCAAATTCATGGGAGGAAAAATTCATAAGGAACCATCATTGCAGAAACCAAAGCATTGGACAAAGACTTTAACTCAGATACACCATATAATTCAGACAACTAAAGAATATATGAGAAAAAGTAAAAGGAAACCAACCATGTAATATATTAAAAAATGAGAATATTAATTATTAAATAATTATCATAAAAAGAACCAAATATAAATTCTGGAATGAAGAATAATAATTGAAAAGTAAACAACCTTTAGAGAGGTTCAGCAGGTTTGAGCATAAAAAGAAGCACTGAATTAGAGGTTAGGTCAATTGAAGTCTTTCATTCTGAGGTACAGAAATAAGCTAAACATGTCTAAAAGATGTGCACGACATCAAGTGTATGAACATACATATAATTATAGTCTCAGATGGATAGAAGGGTAAAACAGCAGAAAGAATTTTGAATAAGTAATGGCCCAAAGCATCTAAAGTTCAATGAAAGAAATTAATCTCTACATTAAGTACACTTATAAAACTCCAAGCAGGATGAACTCAAAAAGATCCGCACCTAGATATATTGGAGTCAAATTGTCAGAAAATCTTGAAAGAAGAAATACACACATGCACACACGCACAAACACATGTACATCAGGAGACTGCTGATCTCAAGTTCAAAACCAGCCTCAGCAATTGAAAAAGAAAACAATCAATCAAGAATTTTATATAAGGTAAAACTCATTTCCACTATAATTCCAGTGGCTCAAGAGGCTGGCACAGGAGGATTGTGACTTCAAAGCCAACTTAGTAAGACCCTAAGCTTCACAGCAAGAACCTGTCTCTAAATAAAATATTTTTAATAAGGGGACTTGGAGTGTTTCTCAGTGGTTAAGCTCCCCTGGGCTCAATCACCACTACCAAAAACAAAACAAAACAAAACAACAAAAAAAAACCTCATTTCCAAAATGAAGGAGGAATTAAAACACTTGGAGATAAACAAAAAATATTTGAGTTTTGAGTTTGTCATTAATAGACTTGCCTTGTGAGAAATTTTGAAAGGTAAAAGTAAAGCTAAAATGAAGGGATTAGACAATATTTTTAAGTTATATGAAGAAATGAAGAAAAACCATAAACATAGCTACATAGGTAAATATAAAAACACTTTTGTTTGTAATTTCTTTTTCACCTCATATGACAAAATATAAAAGTGTATAAAACTATTTTAAATCTATATTTATGAGCACAATGTATAAGGATATGATTTGGGATAAAGGCAACATAAAGGAGGACATAGTTGTTTTTAAAAGTAGGTATTTCTATACTATTAATGCATTTGCATTAATTCAGACTTGTTATGAAGTTGAGAGTTGTAATCTTAACTTTGTAACCAAAAAAAGGAAACGAACCTTTGAAATATTAGCAAATGAGTCAAAGATTATACAGGAAAAAGAAAATATTTTGTGATGAATGAAAATTAAAACACAACCTAAACCTTAAGGAATATAAGTGAAATTAGTACTCATGAAAACATAAAACCGTTAAACTCAAAGAATAATCCAAAGGAACATTAAACCTTAAACATTAAGGAAGTAGAAATGGAAATGCAAGCTAAACTCAAAACTTGGGAAAAGAAGTAAATAATAAGCATTAGAACAGAAGTAAGTAAAATTGAAAAAGCAAAAACTAAAGGGCACCAAGGAAAATAAAATTTAGTTGATTGAAAAGATCAGAAATTTTGACAAAATTTTTGTGGTGCTGGTAAAGGAAAAAATAGAATAGATACAAGAAATGAAAATCTAAAATAAAAGTTGGGCTTTTACTACAAATGTTACAGATATCAGAACGATCAAAATAGAATGTTATATATCAATGGATTTGATAACATAGATGGCTTGCACATATTAGAAACTCAAAGCACCAAAACCCGTTGAAAAGGAAATAGGAAATCAGAATAGTATGGATATAGGAAATCAGAACTAGGAAATCAGAATGACAAGTAATAACACTGAATAATCAAAAACATCTCCACAAGATAATGATCAGGAATAAATTCCACAGTCATCTTTAACAAACTCGTTTTTTAATTTTTGGTACTAGGGATTGAACTCAGGAGCACTCATCCACTGAGCCATATCCCCAGCCCTATTTTGTATTTTATTTAGAGACAGGGTTGCTTAGCACATGGATTTTGCTGAGGCTGGCTTTGAACTCATGATTCTACTGCCTCAGCCTCCTGAGCCGCTGGGATTACAGGTGTGAGCCACCATGCTCAGCTTCCAAACTCTTTAAAAAACAAGGAGGAAACACTTTCTAACTCATTTTATAGACCAGAATTGTCCTGATAAGAAAGTAAGAAAAAGAAATCACAAGAAAAGAAAGCTTAAAAAAATCGCTTATGAATATAAATTAAAAAGCCCTCAACAAATGCCAGCATACTGAATTAAGCAGCATATGATATTATATAATCATATTTAATGGGAAAGCAGGATTTATCTTGGGAATACCAAATACCAGTGTGATTCAGCATATAAAAATCAATGAAATACATGAATATGCAAAGTACTCTTACTCAAGAAACAAAAATAACAATTAAAAGTGAGCAAAAGAGTTAAATAGATATTTGCTAAAAGATTGCATGTGAATGATGAACAGCACTTTCAAAGATGGAAAACATCACTGGTCAGTAGGTAAATGCAAATTAAGACCACAATGAGATACCACTTCACACCCACTCATATCACTATAATAAGCCAAAATAATATAATGAAACAAAAAAAAAGTGTGTTGGTGAAGATGTGGATTAATTAGAACCCTCACACATTTGCTGCTGGAAATGTAAAATGTTTCAGGTCTTGTGAAAACCAGTTTTGCAGTTCCTTAGAAAGTTAAACAACAAGTTTCCATATGACCCAACAATTCAATTCCTAGGTGTGGAGTCTTAAAAGAATTGAAAACATGTATTCAAAAATATTTGTTTAATCATGTACAATCACAAGAATGGGAAGTTATAATTCATGTATATCTATACTACTTTCCATAGTGGTTGTACCAATTTGCAGTCCCACCAACAATGTGTGAGTGTACCTTTTCCCTCACATCCTTGCCAACATTTATTGTTGCTTGTATTCTTTTTAAAAAATATTTTTAGTTGTTTATGGACCTTTATTTTAATTTCAATCATTTATTTATATACAGTGCTAAGAATCAAACCCAATTCCTCACACATGTGAGACAAGCACTCTACCACTGAGCCACAACCCCAGCCCTGTTGCTTGTATTCTTGATAATTGCCATTCTGACTAGAGTGAGATGAAATCTTAGAGCAATTTTGATTTGCATTTCTCCAATTGCTAGAGATGTTGAAGACTTTTTTCATATATTTGTTGCTCAACTGTGTTTCTTCTGTATAGTGTCTGTTCAGTTCCTTAGCCCATTTATAGGTTGGGTTATTTGTTTTTTTTCTTGTTAAGGTTTTTAAGTTCTTTTTTTAAATGATAAATTATTCTTTTTATATTTAATTTTTAGTTGTAGTTGGACACAATACCTTAATTTTATTTATTTATGTCTATGTGGTGCTGAGGATTGAACCCAGGGCCTCACACGTGCTAGGTGAGTGCTCTGCCACTGAGCCAAAACCTCAGCCCAGCTTTTGAGTTCTTTATATATCCCAGAGATGAATGTTTAACTGAGGTGCATGTCATAAATATTTTCTCCCATTCTGTAGACTCTCACATTATTGATTGTTTCCTTTGCTGAGAATAAACTTTTTAGTTTGATTCCATCCCATTTATTGATTCTTGATTTTATTTCTTGCACTTTATGAGTCTTGTTAAGAAAATCAAATCCTAGGCCAACATGGTGAAGATTTGGGCCTACTTTTTCTTTTATTAGTCACAGGATTTCTGTTCTAGTACCTATGTCTCTTGATTCACTTTAAGTTGATATTTGTGCAGGGTGAGTGATAAGGGTTTAATTTCATTTTGTTACATGTGGATTTCCAATTTTCCCAGCACCATTTGTTGAACAGGCTCTCTTCAGTGAATGTTTTTGGCATCTTTGTCTAGTATGAGATAACTGTATTTATGTGGGTTTGTTTCTGTTTCTTCTATTCTGTATCATTGGTCTATGTGTCTGTTTTTGGTGCTGATAATGGTATTTGTTACTGTTTTGTTACTGTGACTCTGTGGTGTAGTTTAAGGTCTAGTATTGTGATGCCTCCTGCTTCACTCTTCTTCCTAAGGATTGCTTTGTCTATTCTGGGTCTCTTATTTCCAAATGAATTTCATGATTGCTTTTCCTAGTTCTATGAAAAATGTCATTGGGATTTTAGTAAGAATTGTTTTCAATATACGGAAATCAATAAACCTAATTCATCACACCAATAGACTTAAAAACAAGAATCATATGATCATTTCAATAGATGCAGAAAAAGCATTTAACAAAATATATCACCCCTTCATGTTCAAAACTCTAGAAAAACTAGGGGTAGTAGGAACATACCTCAACATTGTAAAAGCTATACAGGCTCAACCCAAGTACAATATCATTCTAAATGCAGAAAAAAATGAAAGCATTCCTTCTAAAAACTAGAACAAAAAACAAGGATGCCTTCTTTTACTACTTCAAATCAACATCATCCTTGAAAATCTAGCTATGGCAATTAGACAAAAGGAATTAAAGAGATATAAATAGGAAAAGAAAAATTCAAGTTATCACTATTAGCTAATGACATGATTCTATATTTAGAAGACCCAAAAAATTCTACCAGAAAACTTCTAGAGTAAATGAATTCAGCAAAGTAGCATTTACATTTACAATGAAAACTACAGAACACTAAAGAAAGAAATTGAATAAGAATTTAGAAGATGGAAAGACCTCCCATACTTCTCTTGGATTATCAGAATCAATATTGTCAAAATGCCCATACTACCAAAAGTGTTATACAGATTTAATACAATTTCTATTAACATCTTGAGGTTAATTTCTAAAGGGTAAATAGGTAAACTGGTAGGGCAGAAGTAAGGAAAAATTGGGAAGATCATTACAAAAAGATATTATGCAAAAATAAGAAGTCACAATATTTAACAGCACTTTTGAAGAACTCCAAAAGTATCTAGTGTGGCATGTCTGAAGCACACAGTAGAAGTGCATTCACAGGAGATGATACCCACTTGTAGGTAGAAGGACAGCCAAAGAAAAGTTGGCCAAGGCATAGCTATTATGAGTAGATTGGAAAGAAGAGTTTAAGGATAATTATGGACATAAATGTGGCAACAATAGTGGATGTTCCAGAAATATATATTTTTTAAAAAAATTAGGAAAAACTACCAGTTTGAAGGAAGAAGATGAAATAAATTGAGTCATGTTGCATTTGCTGTGTTTGTGTCACTTTCTGGTTGGCATACCTAAGGATTTGTCAATTTCAGTGCTATTGATTTGGTTTTTTTTGGCTGAGTAATTCTTCGTTGTGTAGAACTGTCATGTCCATTGGGAAATGTTTAGCAACATCTTTAGTCTCTACTCATTAGATGTCAATAACACGATTCTCCCAATAGTGACAGTTGAAAATATCCCCAAATATTTTCAGCATCCTCTGAGGTGGAGTGAGGATAATTTCATCAGAGTGAGAACCCCTGGTGTATATATATACACATACATACATTAAACGATTGATTATCCCAGAATACTTGTCAGAATAATTAGAATTAATTGACTTACATTTAGTAGCTAAGACTATGAGTACTTATTAGTGTGCATTGAGGACAAAAAAAAAAAAACAGAAGAAATGAGTCTTTAGAATATAGAGAATTATCCTAATAACTTTATTCTTATGTATTGCTCATTCTCTAACAACTTTTTACTTTATTCTCAGTTATTACTCCTTGATGGTTGGTATGGGAGACACAGTGGGGTATATTATTTCCCTTTGTTATCCTTTGCCCAACTTTTCATTTATCTTTTCTTTCCCCCACAAACCACAATATCTTGCTCTTTTTTTTTATCAGTTATCATATATCCCTTCCAATTAGATTTTCCTTAAAATTTATCTCTAGACCAACATCATGCATTTCAATCACTCCTTCTTTTCAAGTACTTTGCCGATTGTAAAGTATTTGATATTTCTTTGTGACAATTAACATAGTGTACCTAAATTCTTAATAATTCTCAATAGATAATTCTTTGCCTATCTAACATTCTATATTACACGTCTGAAGTTCTGTGCCTCTGTATTAGTTTTCTCTTGCTGTAGCATAATACCTGAAACTGAATGATTTACAAAGAAAAGAGGTTAATTTAGCTTATAGTTTGGGAGGCTATGATTGCAATATTGAGTAACCCCATCCGTTTGGCCTTTTGTGAGGCTGTGTCACAACATGGAAGAGAAGTCGGAAGGTGAATGGCCATGTGCAGAAGACATCTAATTCATGGAGTGGCTTGACCTTTTAACAAGCTATTCTCCTGAGAGCTAATAAATCTGAGAGACCAGCCTTAATGCCTTCTGAAGGCAATGTCCCCAAGGTCCTAATTACCTTCCACTAGGCCACACCTTCTAAATGGTCCACCACATTTCAGTGCTACTATATTAGGGACTAAGCTTACAGCACACTAACCTTTGAGGAGCACACTCAAATCATACCTAAAGCATAGTAACTTTCCACTTCAAATATTCTTGCTAATTTGTTCAAACTCTGGAATGTTATGAGATTTCTGTAATTTCCTTATTATAATTATTTAAGTAATCTAAGCCCTGTCTTTAAAAAGTAGTTTTGTCAGCTACTGAGTTATGTTAAATAATAGACATGGTACAACATAACTGTTCATTGGATTACTTCCAATGAAATAAGAATTAATTGTTTTATTTTACTATGTATGCAAGATATATGAACTATTTATCCACCTGACTTTCATTTAGAATATCAGGGAATTAAATGAGTATAGATTAAAAGAACAATAACAGAATTATCTTCCAAACATATAAACTAGGGCATAGGAAACAATTTTATCAATATGATCCTGAATAAATTATGTATCTTCACTGAGCCTCAATTTCCTCAGTTTCGACATAAAATGAAGCATTTATGTGAAGCCTGGGTCCACATTAGAATCATTTGAGAAATGTTTACAAAAATCGACCTTTTTTCTAGACCAATTGAATTAATATGTCTGGAGAATATACCTGTATACACAACAAAGATTCAGCTCCACTACACTTTACAATTTCTTTTTTTTTTTTTTTTTTAATTTTTTTTATTGTGGGTTGTTCAAAACATTACAAATTTCTTGACATATCATATTCCACACTTTGATTCAAGTGGGTTATGAACTCCCACCCTCACCCCATACACAGATAGCAGAATCACATCAGTTTCACATCCATTGATTTACAAATTGCCATCCTAGTGTCTGTTGTGCTCCGCTGCCTTTCCCATCCTCCACCCTCCCCCCTCCCCA
>NW_026000294.1:6852382-6858330 GCF_001458135.2 Marmota marmota marmota | reverse complement strand
ATATTTGTTCTAATTAGTTATACATGACAGCAGAATGCATTTCAATTCATAGTACACAAACGGAGCGTGATTTTTTATTTCTCTGATTGTACATGAAATAGAGTCACACCATTTGTGTCATCATACATGTACCTAGGGTAATAATGTCCATCTCATTACACCATCTTTCCTACTCCATGTCCCCTCCATTCACCTCCTTCCCCTTTGCCCTATCCAAAGTTCCTCCATTCCTCCCATGCCACTGCCATTATGGATCAGCATCAACTTATCAGAGAAAACATTCAGACTTTGGTTTGGGGGGATTGGCTTACTTTACTTTGCATCATATTCTCCAGCTTCATACATTTATGTGCAAATTCCATGATTTTATTTTCTCTTAATGCTTAGTAATATCCCATTGTATATACATACCACAGTTTCTTTATCAACTCATCTATTGAAGGATACAGTTTAGCCTTTTTGAATTGTGGTGCTGTAACCATTGATAAGGCTGTGTCACTGTAGTATGCTGATTTAAGTCCTTATGATATAGACCAAATAATGGCATAACTGGGTCAATTGGTGGTCCCATGCTAAGTTTTCTAAGGAATCTCCATACTGCTTTCCAGATTGGTTGCACCAATTTGAGTCCTAGCAGCAATGTAAGAGTGTGCCTTTCCCCCCACATCCCCATCAACACTTATTGTTGCTTGTATTCTTGATAACTGCCATTCTGACTGGAGTGAGATGAAATCTTAATGTAGTTTTGATTTGCATTTCTCAAATAACAAGAGATTGTTGAGCATTTTTTCTTATATTTGTTGATCGGTTGTATATGTTCTTTTGAGAAGTGTCTATTCAGTTCCTTAGCCCATTTTTTGATTGGGTTATTTGGGTTTTTAAAAATATTTTTTAGTTGTAGGTAGACACAATATCTTTAATATTATTTATTTATTTTCATGTGGTGCTGAGGATCAAACCCAGGGCCTCATACATGTGAGGCAAATGGTCTACCACTGAACTACAACCCCAACCTCTTATTTGTTTTTTGGTGTTGAGTTTTTTGAATTCTTAATATATCCTGGAGATTAGTGCTCTATCTGATGTGTATGTGGTAAAAATTTGTTCCCATTCTGTAGGCTCTCTCTTCCCCTCATTGTTTCTTTTGTTTAGAAGAAGCTTTTTAGTTGAATTCATTTCATTTATTAATTCTTGATTTTATTTCTTGCAGTTTAGGAGTCTTGTTAAAGAGGTCAGGTATTAATCTGACATGATGAAGATTTGGACCTACTTTTTCCTCTATTAGGTGCAGAGTTCCTGATCTAATTCCTAGGTTCTTGATACACCTTGAGTTGAGTTTAGTGCATGGTGAGAGATAGGGGCTTACTTTCATTTTACTGCATATGGCTTTCCAGTTTCTCATCACCACTTGTTGAAGTGGCTATCCTTTCTCCAATGTATGTTTTTGGCATACTTGCCTAGAATGAGATAACTGTATTTATGTGGATTTGTCTCTGTGTCCTCTATTCTGTACCACTGTTCTACACGTCATTTTTTTTGCTAATACCATGCCATTTTTGTTACTATTTCTCTGTAGTATAGTTTAAGCTCTGGTATTGTGATGCCTCCTGCTTTACTCTTCTTGCCAAGGATTGCTTTAGCTATTCTGGGTCTCTTATTTTTCCAGATGAATTTTATGATTACTTTTTCTATTTATGTTGTGGGGAGACTGCTCAAAAAACAGACCAAGGCCAAATTTGAAACAAATTGAAGAATTTTTATTCACATGTTTTGCCAATTATACCTGGCCAGGGGCTGTGTGTGACAGAGTCCAAGTGGCTCTCTGAAAGAACAGCAGCCCCCCTCTGAGAGAAATTTGCTATTTAAGGAGGAAAACACATCCTATGGGATTTTTCAGTTAGCAATTAAGCAAATTATAGAAGCTAGAAAAAGCAGAATGTCTCAGTCAACTGCATCTTGGGTCCGAGTAGGTGCTAGACAACAGTCGAGCAGGTGGTCAGTGGGGATGAAAATCTACTTCAAAGTCATATAGGTCACCAAGACCACCATATCCTGGATTGAGTACATCTTGTGGGGGTAAAAAAACAGAAAACAATGTTGTTGTTGTTTCTTTTTTTTTTTTAATTTAGCAGAAAACAGCTTTCATTTTATTTTCTCGGAAATGGGTCCTGCAGCTGTTGCTTCACTGGAGCAATAACAGAAAAACTAAGGTGGAGTCTAGAATAGCTGAGATGGAGTCCCTACGGCCACATCTGTTTGCTCGTATAGCAACAGTGACTCCATTCTTGTTGCTCCAGCAAGGAAGGAACTATTACAAGTGATCAGGTAGGTTTACCACAGCAATTGTTTTACACAACCAGTATTAGTAATTTATTGGTTGTATTGATCAGTTCACACCACAACATTTCTATGAGGAAGGTTATTGGGATTTTGATTGGAATTGCATTAAGTCTGTATAGTGATTTTGGTAGTATGGTCATTTTGACAATAGAACTTTCCATTTTCTAAGATCTTCTTTAATTTCTTTCTTTAGTGTTCTGTAGGTTTTCACTGTAGAGGTCTTTCACATCTTTTGTTAGTTTGATTCTCAAATATTTTTTAAGCTATCATAAATGGAGTAGTTTTCCCAATTTCTCTTTCAGAGGATTCTTTATTGATGTACAGAAATGCATTTGATTTATGGGTGTTGATTTTATATTTTGCTATTTTGCTGAATTCATTTGTTAGTTATAGAAGTTTTCTAGTGGATTTTTTGGGTCCTCTAAGCATAGAATCATGTTGTAAGCAAAGAGTGCTAATTTGATTTCTTCTTTTCCTATTCATATCCCCTTAATTTCTTTCATCTGTCTAATTGCTATGGCTAGAGTTTCAAGAACTATGTTAAATAGAAGGGTTGAGAGAGGGCATCCTTGTTTTGTTCAGTTTTTAGAGGGAATGCTTTCAATTTTTCTCCATTTAGAATGATTCTGGCCTTAGGCTTAGCATAGATAGCTTTTACAATATTGATATATGCTCCTAATATCCCTAGTTTTTCTAATGTTTTGAACATTAAGCTGTGCTATATTTTCTCAACTGCTTTTTCTGCATCTATTTGGATGAGCATTATCTGTAAGTCTATTGATGTAATGAATTACATTTATTGATTTCTGTATGTTGAACCAACCTTGCATCCCTGGGATGAACCCCAGTTGATTGTGGTGCACTTAATTTTTAATATGTGCTTGTATGCAATTTGCCAGAATTTTATTGAGAATTTTTGCATCTATGTTCATTAGGGATATTGGTCTGACATTTTCTTCCCTTGATGTGTCTTTGATTTTGGTAACAGGGTGATACTAGTTTCATAGAATGAGTTTGGAAGTGTTCTTTCCTTTTATATTTCATGGAATAATTTGAGAAATGTTGCTGTTAATTCTTCTTTGTAGGTCTTGTAAAACTTGGCTGAGAATCCGTCTGGTCCTGGGCTTTAGTTTCTTGGTAGGCTTTTGATGGTGTCTTCTATTTCATTGGTTGAAATTGATGTGTTTAACTTGTGGATATCATTCTGATTCAGTTTGGGTAGATCATATGACTCTAGAAATTTTTTATGTCTTTATAACATATCTCAACGTTGTAAAAGCTATCTATGCTAAGCCCCAGAACAACATCATTCTAAATGGAGAAAAATTGAAAACATTCCCTCTAAAAGCTTAACAAGACAGGGGTGCCCTCTCTCACCCTTTCTATTTAACATAGCTCTTGAAACTTATGTCTTAATATTTTATATTTTATTGGAGTATAAATTTTCAAATTTGTTTATGATTATCTTCTGTATTTCAGTAGAGTCCATTGTGATATTTCATTTTTCATCATGGATTTTAGTAATTTGAGTTTTCTTTCTCCTTCTCTTCATTAGTGTGGATAGGGGTTTATCAATTTTATTTATGTTTTCAAAGAACCACATTTTGTTTTGTCAATTTTTTCTTTTTTCTTTTCTTTTCTTTTTTTTTTTTTTTACCAGGGAGTGAATTCAGGGGCATTCGACCACTGAGCCACATCCCCAGCCCTTTTATTTATTTATTTATTTTAATATTTATTTTTTAGTTTTTGGCGGACACAACAGCTTTCTTTGTATGTGGTGCTGAGGGTCGAACCCGGGCCACACGCATGCCAGGTGATCGCGCTACCGCTTGAGCCACATCCCCAGCCCTGTCAATTTTTTCTTATGTTTCAATTTCATGGATTTCAGCTCTGATTTTAATTATTTCCTGTCTTCTACTACTTTTGGTGTTGATTTGTTCTCCTTTTTCCAGGGCTTTGAGATGTAATGTTAGGTCATTTATTTGTTGACTTTTCTTCTTTTAAAGAATGATCTCCATGCAATGAACTTTCTTTTCAGTACTTTGCCTTCAGAGTGTCTCAGAGATTTTGATACGTTGTATCAGTGTTCTCATTTACCTCTAAGAATTTTTTAATGTTCTATCTGATGTCTTCTGCTATCCATTATTCATTCAATAGCCTATTATTTGGTCTCCAGGTGTTGGAGTAGGTTCTATTATTTATTTTATCATTGATTTATAATTTAATTCTTTTATGCTCTGATAGAATTCAGGGTAGTATCACTATTTTTTTTGTTTGTTAAGAGTTGCTTTGAGGCATAATATGTGGACTATTTTAGAGAAGGACCCATGTATTGCTGAGAAGAAAGTGTTGAAATAACTTGTTGATGGCTGGTATATTCTATATATGTCTATTAAGTCTATATTTTTATTAGTTATTGATGAAAGTTTATTTGTTTGTTTATATGTGGTGCTGAGAATTGAACCCAGTGCTTCATACATGCTAGGCAAGCACTCTACCACTGAGACTCAACCCCAGCCCACATCTAAATTTTCGATTGTATTATTGAGTTGTATAATTTATTTGTTTAGTTTTTCTTTGCAAGTTCTATCCAGTGGTGAAAAAGGTGTGTTAAAGTCACCCAGTAATTATTGTATTGTGTTTATTTGACTCTTGAAATTAAGAACAGTTTATTTGAATAATGTAGATGCTCCATTATTTCATTGAATAGATTGTTCATTCCTTTGATTTGTAACTTTATGCCTTCCTCTTTCCCAATAATTCTTAAATTTGATCTTTTGATGTTATCCAATAATTATTGGATGTTCTGCTCATGGTTTCTTACCATCTTCACTATATGATCAAGTTCATTTTCATGAGTATATATTTTGTCTTTATTGTCTGAAGTTCTATTTCCAAGTGATCTAGTCTGTTGTTGATGCTTTCTATTGAGTTTTTAATTTGATTTATTGTTTCCTTTGTTTTAAAGATTTCTGTTTGTTTGTTTTTTCAGAATTTCTATCTCCTTATTGAAGTAATATTTTTCTTCTTGTATATGCTTATGTAGCTCTTTTTCAAAATGATCTTCTATTGCCTTGTTTGCTCTCACATATCATTCTTTAACTCACAGAACATTTTAATTACATACATCCTGAACTCCTTCTCTGACATTTCTTCTAGTATGCTGGCCATGGATTCTAATAATGTCATATCTTGGTATGTTTGGGGCACTTTCTTCCCTTATTTTTCATGTTGTTTGTGTGTCTTCTCCTCTAGCAGTGCATATCCCAGGTATTACAGTTTTTATCCTATAGACTTATAATGTCCTTGCAGGATTTCAATACCTCTCATTTAAGGGGGAGATCAATATTAACAGATTCCAATACAAGCAATATTCAGCCTTAAATCAAATAGCTCCTATTAAGACATTGACAGTTTTGTCACAATAGACAGAAATGGTGACTTTGATTAGAACCAGGGAGGTGTAGGAAGAGATATTAACAAGGAGGAGTGGATATAGAGTTATTATATCTTAGGAAGCATGAAAGAGGAATTAAAAGAAGTTGTCTTGTAGCTGGAGAAAAGAGAGAAAGAGGCTTTGGGGAAACAGATAAGTTGATATATATATA
>NW_026000294.1:6840718-6852180 GCF_001458135.2 Marmota marmota marmota | reverse complement strand
CAATGAGGGGAAGAGAGAGCCTACAGAATGGGAACAAATTTTTACCACATACACATCAGATAGAGCACTAATCTCCAGGATATATTAAGAATTCAAAAAACTCAACACCAAAAAACAAATAAGAGGTTGGGGTTGTAGTTCAGTGGTAGACCATTTGCCTCACATGTATGAGGCCCTGGGTTTGATCCTCAGCACCACATGAAAATAAATAAATAATATTAAAGATATTGTGTCTACCTACAACTAAAAAATATTTTTAAAAACCCAAATAACCACAAGCACTGTGCCAGGTTAGTGGCTGTTGGGGGAAAAGGGAGAGTTGGAGAGTGTAGGTAACTTGATATTGCTTCTGGGCCCAAGCCAGTGTCCCAAGATGGGAGTTGCCCCAACTGAAGATGGCGACAAAGGTGTCCCAAATGGAGACAGCTGCTTTCAGAAATGGGGCATTGGAGCAGGCTGGGCAGTGGCGTTGGGCAGTGTGTTTAGAGATGCAGCTCTGTGGCATCCAGTACTGTGGTGGGTGGCTCTCTCAGACCCTGTCTGGTGACCCCAGGTTCAGTCTACCATGTAGAGAAGACTTTATGGCAGCAGTTGCAGTGTCCCAAAATGGAGACGACCAGGGCAGCCCCATGTTGGTAGATGGGCATCCACATGGATGCGATGGCTGGGGTTCCTGCATGGGCATGTAGGCCAGGGGGTCTTGCATTGGGCACTGAGTCTGGAGGTTCTGCACGGGCATGGTGGCTGGGGATCCTGTACTGGAGAGGCTGTTGGAGGTCCTCTAATAACTCACAGAGAAATAGTATTCCCAATGCTTGAATCCCAGGTCATGGAGTGACAAGTGATACAGCCTCCCTCTATCCCACCATCTTGGATACTTCTATTTTTTGAATGAATAATATAAATAGTGCAATATTTTTGTTTTCATTTGCACTATGCTTATGAATGGCTCTATAATATTCACTTCCTTAGTGATTACTGTGCTTTCAATAGCTAAATTAAGTCAATATTATTCATCATAACCATATTTTTTTTCCAATGGAACCTTGTGGGTTTGTTGTCTAACCAAAATCATATCCCATAGAAAACTAAGACTTCTATGAGGGTTTGGTAGAGCTCATCTCACTTTCTTCTCCATATAAATAGTAGATATTTTATTCAAATGTCCTATCAGAATGCTCCATTCCAATATTCACAATGGTTGATTTAGTAGTAGGCATGTGACCTAGAATGGGTGGACCAAGTAGAAACATGGGCTGCGACCAGAAAATGTGAAAGAATGAACATATAGACCTGGGCTTTAGGGGGAAAAAAGACTTTTTAAAAACTACTGCCTAACCCAAAATTCCATGAAGTGTCTGGGGAATTTCTTGAAATAGAGTCAGGCTCAAAAGGAAGGCCATCATGTTATATTGAACACCAACTAGAATATGCTGTAAAATAAGAATCTGCATTAGATTAACTTTTAACATTTCACAGTCTGTGGAAGAGTTAAATGAAATTGTTACAAACAGCAGCAAAAAAATGCACTATGATATTTGTTACTTTTATAAATAGAAATTATTCACAGCCATTTCACAGGAAAATTTGAGCTCACAGATGATCCAAGTGTAGCTTTATTTTTAGGTTTGGGGAAAACATTAGCTAGTTTCCTAGTAACCTTATTTTATATGTTTAAAAAATTAAAGTTGCATTTATGTCTATTATCAATCCACGTGTTATTGTTTAGAGAAAATAATCTAAAAGAGAATGGGATTTCAAAGAAAAAAGATCTTCCTAGAAGAAAGTTATAGTGACGACTTATTTTTATAAACCCCTAACTTCTACTAAATGAAACTCAAATTCCTTTTTCCACTGTTAAAGACCCTGTTCTTTTTATGTCTTTGCACTTATTGGGTAGAAGAGATTCAGGTCAGAGCTAAGGGAAAACAGAGTCTACTTAGAAACAGGAATCACTGATGTTCTCAGTGCCATTGTAGAGAAGCCTCTGACCATGCAGTCATAGCCCCATTTTGAGACATTCTGTAGTCTCTCAATGTCATAAGCACATGAAATGTCAGAATGTGGAGTTTTTGAAACTATTCCTATTTTATTATTTTCTTTTTGATTAATGTGTATTAATTTCACATACTAATGGGGTCCATTATGTTTTTCCATATTTGCATACAACATTCACTGGTCAAATCCAAATCCTTCTTTTGTTAATTCCTCCCAATACTTCCTTCCCAATCTGTATTAGTCAGTATTCTACATTCAAATCAACTGTTTTGTTTTTTAGCTTCTGCATATTCTGGCTTATTCCTCTTAACATAACATCCTCCTAATCCATCCATTTTGCTGTAATGCCAGGATCCCATTTTTCTTCATGGCTGAATAATATTCCATTTCATTATCCATTCATCTGTTGATGGGCACATAGGCTGATTCCACATTTTACCTATTACCATAATAAACAGGGGCATATAGGTTTCTTTTTGATGTGCTGATTTCATTTCCTTTGGATATAGACCTAGAAATAGAATAGTTGGACCATATGGTAGCTCCAGTTTTAGGTTTTTGAGAAATATCCATACAGTTGATTCAGTTTAACTGTATCTTTTGGGGGAGGGTACCAGGGATTGATGTCAGGGGCACTCAACCACTGAGCCACATCCTCAGTCCTATTTTGTATTTTATTTAGAGAAGGGTCTCACTGAGTTGCGTAGTACCTCACATTTGCTGAGTCTGGTTTTGAACTCTCGATCCTCCTGTCTCAGCCTCCTGAACTGTTAGGATTATCGTCATGCACCACCATGTCCAGCAACAGTGTATTCACATTTTTGCCAGTGCTAGTTACTTTTTGTTTTCTTGATAATTGTCACTATAACTGGTGTGTAATGGTATCTTTGTGGTTTTGATTTGCGTTTTCCTGATGTCTAATGATATCGTATATATTTTATATTTTTGGCCATTTTTATTTTCTCTTCAGAGAATTGTACATTAGATAATTGGCCCCATTTTTAATTGGAGCATTTATTTTTATAGTAAAGTTTTTTTGTGTTATATATTCTAGATATTAATCCTGAGCCAGATGAATAGCTGGCAAAGGTTTTATCCCATTGGGTGGGTGTTCATTCCTTGGTGGATACTTAGATTAATTCCACATCTTGGATATTATGAACAATGCTATTTTGAAAATGGGACTACAGATATCTTTTCTATGTACTAATTTCATTTATTTTTATACCCAGTAACAAGATTGGTGTATCATGATGTAGTGTTTTTCTAAAATTTTTAATGGACCTCAATACTGTTTTCCATTTGGCTGAACTAATTTAAATGTGTTGCTACAATGCATAAGGATACCGTGTTGATATTTCATTGGCAACACTTGTGATATTTTGTTTTGTTGGAATAATCATTCAAGCAGGTATGAACTCATTCTCATTATTGTTTGATTTGTATTCCCCTGATGATTAGTAAAGTTGACCATTTCTTCTAATACCCATTGGCTGTTTTGTCTTTTCAGAAAAATGTCTTTTAAGGTATTTTGCTTGTTTTTCAATCCAGTTTTTGTGTGTGTGTATGTATGTGTGTGTGTGTATGTGCATGCACATGTGTGCTATTAAGTCATTTATTCCTTCCTTGTATTTTTTAATATTAACCTCTTATCAGATATAGGATTTTCAAATATTTTTCTCATCATATAGCTTGTCTCTTCATTCTGTTGATTATTTCCTTGGCTGTGCAGAGTATTTTTAATTTGTTGTAATATCATTTGTCTTTTTTCCCATTTGTTACCTATGCTTTCAGAGTCAAATTCCCCTCAAAGATGATTGCAAAATCATTTTCAGTGGGATTTATCCTATGTTCTTTTCTGGCAGTTTTAAAGTTTCAAGGGTTATGTTTAAGTTGTTAATCCATTTTAGTTGTTTTTATATAGTGTGAGATCAGAATCTTATTCCATTCTTCTGTGTATGGAATCCAGTTTTTCCCTCACCATTTATTAAAGGGTGGCTTTACCCATTATGTGTTCATAGCACCTTTGTGGAAAAAAAAAATCAATTAACTGTAAATATATGGATTTATTTATTTGCACTCTTGAGTTTCATTGGTTTATGTGTCTCCTTTAAGGCAGTACTGACCTATATTGATTACTATAGCTTTGTGCTTCGCAGTTTTAGGAATAAGGTAGAATAATGAACCTTTCTTTGTTCATTTTGCTCAATATTATTGTTACCATTTGGGTAATTTTGTGGTTCCATATTACTTTTAGGATAGTTTCTCTATTTTTGTGAAATTTGACTTTAGAATTTTGAGAGTTTCATTGAATCTTGGTTATTTGGGGTAATATGTACATTTTGACATTATGGTTTCTTCCAATCCATGAAAATTTAATATTTTAATTAGTTCCATCAGTGTTTCTGTTTTTTTAGTGTAGAGGCTTTCACCTCCTTGGTTAAATTTATTTCTAAGTATTTTATAATTTTGTAACTGTTCTAAGTGGAATTATTTTCTTAATTTTTTGAATACTTTCTTGTTAGAATATGGAAGTGCTACTTTTTTATTGATTGCATATCCTGAAACTTTCTTTTTTCTTTTTTTTTAAGAGAGAGAGAGAGAGAATTTTTAAATATTTATTTTTTAGTTTTCGGTGGACACAACATCGTTATTTTATTTTTATGTGGTGCTGAGGATCAAACCCAGCACCCCGTGCATGCCAGGTGAGCATGCTACCGCTTGAGCCACATCCCCAGCCCATCCTGAAGCTTTCCTTATTAGTTCTAATTTTTTTTGCCTTTTACACTTTTTATCTAATTATTTTTACAAATTTTTGCTTTTGTTCACAAACTTTCTTTTTTCATCTGTAATGTTTTCTCTTTTGTCTGAAGTACATCCACTAGAATTTCTATTAGTGAGGGTTCATTGGTGGCAAATATAGACTCTTTGTGGTGGGGGTCTACTTAATTATACATGACAGCAGAATGCATTGCATTCAATGTATACAAATAGAGCAATAAAATAAAAAGAATTGTAACTTTTTTGTTAAGCTTTAGGGTTTTCTGTATAAGATCAAACAGAGATACTTTAATACTTTCCTTACAAGTTTTACACTTTTTTTTACTACCTAATTTCTCTGACTAGGATATCTAATACTATGTTTTATAGAAATTTTGAGAGTAGACATCCTTGTACTCTTATTGATCTTAGAGGAAAAGCTTTCAACTTTTCACCATTTAACATAACAGCTGTGGGCCTTTTGTGTATGACCTTGATTGTATTGAGGCAATCCCTTCTGTATTTAATTGTTGAGACATTTTATCATGAAAATATGTTGAATTTTGCTAAATATTTTTCCTTCATCTATTGAGTTAATCACTTTTTTCCTTTTTCTAATAAGATGTGTTACATATATTGATTTTTATATGTTGAACCATTCTGACACCCCAGGCATAAATCCTAGTTGGTCATATTGTGTGATTCCTTTACTATGCTGTTGTATTTGGTTAGTTGGTATATTGGTGAGAACTTTTACATCTGTGTTTATTAGGGATACTCGCCTGTAGTTTTTCCTTCTTTGTAACATCCTTGCCTACATTTGGTGTCAGAGTTAATGCCAAATTGTAAAGTGAGTTTGGAAGTCTATCCTCTTCAAATTTTTGAAGAAATCCTTTAAGAAAAATAGCATTAATTGTTTTTAAATGTTTGGGACAACTCATTAAAGAAGCTATCTAGGTTTTGACTTCATCATTCTTAGCAAGTTTTTAATAAATGACTACATGTCATTTTTATTCTGTTTGGATTTTCTGTTTCTTTATCATTCAATCATGGTAGCTGTTGTATTTCTAGGTTATACTATTTCTTGGCACATAATTGTCTGTATTAGTCTCCTATGATACTTTGTATTTCTGTGGTATAATAATTTCTTCTTGTGGGGGCTGGGGTTGTGGCTCAGTGGTAGAGTGCTTGCCTAGTACTTAGGAGGCCCTGGGTTCATCCTCAGCACCACATAAAAATAAATAAAATACAGGTATTGTGTCCATCTTCAACTAAAAAAAATAAGAAAAATTCTTAATTTTGTTGATTTTTCTTAGTGTTTATTAGTGTATTTTTCATTTAGTGGTACTTAATCTTATTTCCTTTTTTCTGCTAATTTTGGCCTTATTTTTTCTAATTATTACTTTAGGTATAAAATTATGTTGTACTTGTAAGATTTTTATTCAAAATTAATCACAGAGTGTAAAAGAACTGAAGAGAAAAATGTCTCAGTGAGCCATGAAATAAATTCAGGGAGCCTAATGAACTGGAACCCTAGAAGAAATGGAAATTTGAAGGAGGTGAAAATAGAACAACATATTTGAAGAAATAATTGTCAAAATTTTCTAAATTTTCTGAAAACAATGAATCTGTAAATCCAAGAAGCTTAGTGAATCTCATCTACAAGAAACATGAAGAAAGTTATAGTTAAGTTCATAAAGATAAAATTTCCTTAAAGCTGGTAATAGAGATTCATAAATGAAGGAAATATAAATGGCTAATTTAATAGAAAAAGTAAAAAGAATGATAACACACATATGAATCAATATGACTCAGAAAACTATGGACATCACTGAAGTACTAAAAGAACTAAACTACCCATTTATAATTATATACCCAGAAAAATATTTCAAATATAAAAGTCAGTACAAATTCAGGCATGCATAAACTGAATTTATTCATAAATACCAAACCTGCAGTGCAAGAAATATTGAATAAATTCCTTAAGTTGTATGTAAAATGATATCATATTGATATAGTCACATACACAAAAATGAAGACAACAGATAATTATAATTATGTGCATAAATATGATTTGTTTTATTATTAAATATTTCTCTAAAGTACTTTAAGAAAAATTATAGCAATACATTTTGGAGTTTATAACTAGAACTAAGTATGATAAGAATAGAAGAAAGAAGAAATGGATGTGTAGTTTTCTAAAGTTCTCAAAGTGTATGTGAAGTGATATAACATCACTTTAAATAGACTGTGTGTGATTATTTAAAAACATATTCTATAAACCATAACTCAAACATTAAACATACACACAAAACCAAAGCTTCAGCCAATAAACACCCAAAAGAAATAAGAGAAAATCATCAATAAAATATTAATCTAACCAGAAAAAATGCACAAATAAGAAGAAAAGGGGGAAATCACAGACAGAAAACTAATAAGACAGAAGAAGAAACAAACTACAAGCATATAATTAATCACATTACATGTGAGAATTATAAATAACCTAATGGAAGATCATTAGACTTAATTATAGTCAAAATATTCTACATGTTGCTTATGAGTGCTATTTTAAACCTGGGGACAGGAGAATACTTAAAAGTAAAAAGACAAAGATGAAACATGATTACTGTTCAGAAAGGTGTTAAGATAGCTGATTTGGGGCTTCTTTCTTTGGGAAGGACTTACGACCAGATACGTCTTTTGCTGGCATTTAAAAACTTGGGTTTTAGTAGTGTTCTTACCATTCTTAAACTGATAAATTAGTTTGTATCTAAGTTATGTGTATAAGAATAAAATTATAATAAACATGTTGTTTCCTACCTGTAATCTGAAATTTGGGAGCATACTAAGCAAAGGGTGTCACTGTAACTATGTTCCCAATGAAAACATTATTTTTCTTTTCCACATTTTTTATTGGTGCATTATAGTTTTACAAAATGATGGAATTTGTTACATATTCATGCATGTGCACAATATCCTGGTGAAAACTTTTTTTTTTAGGTAGATGAAATTTCATTTTTTTACTACAAGGACAGGGAAAAATATAATATTTCCCCCTTAATTTATTAATAGTGATACAACAAATTAATTTCTATCACAGTTGAGCATATTTGCAGGAAATAATATTTTAGTTTTATTTTACATTTCATGAGATACAAATTGAGCTTGATATGTTTCTGAAGCACAAAATTTTAAGCTTTATTGTTCAGAAACATTCTACACATTTTTATTGCTAAGGGGAAGAGTGACCTCCCCTTAGTATGAGCGCATAAGAAACTTTACATGTGAACTCTACATGCCTCTGCCTATGTATGATATGATTTTTTTATCTATATCATTACTGCTATGGTTTGAGTATATTCCTAATGGTTTCTGTGTGGAAACTTTCTCTCCAATGTAGTAATCTTGAGAAGTGAAATTTTTAATAGGTGGGCTTATTGAGAGTTAATTAGGTCACTGACATCATCATCCTCCTAAGAGAGTTAGTTCCTACATGAGTGAGTTGTTATAAAAAGAGCAAATCTCCGGAGTGGGGCTATAGCTCAGTAGTAGAATGCCTGCCTCGCCCATGTGAGGCACTGGGTTCCATCCCCGGCACCACATAAAAATAAATAGATAAAGATATTATGTCCATCTACAACTAAAAAATATATTAAAAAAGAACAAATCTGGTCCCATAGAATCTCTATGATTTCCTACCTTTCCATGATCTATTTTCCATTCAGTTCTACCATTTTGATGCCATCCTCCATGAGCCTTGCACCAGAGTCTGAACAAATAGAGCTCATGATCATGGATTTTTAGCCTCCAAAACTGTGAACTAAATGAACTTCTTTTCTTTATAAAATACCTAGCCTCAAATATTTAGTTATAGCAATAGAAAATGGGCAAATAAAGGAAATTGGTACCATAGAGTGGGGTAAATGCTATGATACCTGAAAATATGGAAATGACTGGAACTTGGTAATGAACACAGATGGGAGTTTGGAGTAGCCAGCAGAAAAAAAGCCTAGATTTCTGTAAGTGTAACATTCTGGTAGTGCTCAGAATATAAGGAGACTCTGGAACTAGTCTAGTCTCAGATGGAAATGAGAATACATTGGAAATAGGAATAAAGGCACCCTTGTCACTCTATTGTACAAAAATTAGCTACATTATGTCCATTCCTAGGGCTTTAAGGAAAACCCTATTTGGGGATGATAAACTAGGACATTTGGTGGAGGAAATATCTAAACAGCAAGGCATTTGGATTTCATTGGTACTGTTGGCTGGAAAACCTATAGTGAGCGTGGCCAGAGAATGATTGAAAAGCATATAAGGGTACATTCCAGCAACTACTCACCAAAGACATTACCTCAGATAAAAAGAAGCCAAGCACTCTTGAGTCAGTACAATGGGAAAGAGGTACAGAAGGGATCTCAGAAATCTCTGTGGCCACCTATCCAATTACAAGGCTAGAGGCCTAGAGGCAGAATTGTTTCAGGGAATGGGCCTGGGTGATTTCCATGGTGTTGCTTCCAAGGAATGTCTTGGGATTCAGCTCCCTGCTTTCCAGTGATCTACTCCATGGGTGCTTTAGCTATGGTTCCAGCAAGCCCAGGCATAGCTCATGCCACTGCTTTGAAGGAAACCAAGTGGCATACTTTGGCTTCCATATGCATTGGTTCTGCAAGTGGGAGAATGCAAGGGGTCATGGTGGCTTCCAGTTATATTTCAAAGTAAGCACTGATAGTCGACACAGGGGCCTGCCCCAGGGGCAGAACCACTCTGGGATTCTCCACTAGAATGCCTAAGGGAGCTGTAGAACTAATACCACTGTTCTTAAGACCTAAGGAAAGAACAACTAGTATTATGCAGTGCCCATCTGGGAAAGATGCTAGCATCAGCATGCACTGCCAGCCAGTGAAATTAGCCATACAGGCTAAGACCAGCAAAGCCATGTTATCAGGGTTTCCCAAAGTGTTGGATATTCCTTCCCCACAACAGAGTTCACAGGATTCTGGACTTGGAATTTTAAGATTTAATGTCTACCCTGATGGATTTCAGTTTTGTTTTGGGGCTTTATTATTCCTCTCTACTTCCCTATATTTCCTTTTTGCAATAGGAATGTTTATTCTATCCCTGCCCCACCATTGTGTATTGGAAGTAGAAAACATTCTTGTTTATTGTATAAACATTTGGTTTATTGTATCAGCTCAAAACTGAAAGGAATTTGCCCTGAGTCTCACATGAGACTTTGAACTTGGTCTTTGAGTAATGCCATATTGAGTTAAGATTTGGGGAGTATTAGGGATGGAATGATTGCATCTTTTTTTTCATTGTGATAAGGACATGAACTTTCGAAGCTAGGGGCAGAATGCCATGGTTTGGATATAATTTGAAGGTCCTACAAAAATCTGCAGTGTGTTAATGCTGAGAGGTCATAAAACATTAAGAAGTAGGGCCCTGTGAGAAGTAATTAGGTCATTGAGGTCATTACCCTTGGAAGAAATTAAAATCATTCCTATGAGACCCCAGCTAGTTCCCATAAAATTGAGTTGTAATAATTATAAGTCTGACCCTTAAATCTCTCTGGCTTCCTGTCCTACTACATAATCTTTTCCACATATGCTTTCACCATTGTGATGCAATCTACCATGATACTCTCACCAGAGGCCAGATGGATGGGGTTGCCCAATCTTATCGACATTCATTATCCAAAACTGTCAACTATGTAACTTATTTTCTTTATAAAGTACCTGCCCTTATGTATTTCTGTTATAGCAATATAAAATAGAATAATATACTTAATTTATCATTATACTGAATCTTAGCCATT
Source organism: Marmota marmota marmota (assembly GCF_001458135.2). Taxonomy (NCBI): domain Eukaryota; kingdom Metazoa; phylum Chordata; class Mammalia; order Rodentia; family Sciuridae; genus Marmota; species Marmota marmota. Next base: position 6,841,604 of record NW_026000294.1, on the reverse strand, counting down.
GTTTATATGCTAAGATCCAGTAGTCCTTCTAAATATGTTGAGGTGGTTTTGTGTCCCTGATTCAGTAAAGAAAACAATGGGAAGTGATTATATCAAAAGGAGATATAATCAGAGACAAAGAATGTAAATTTGGGGCTAAGGATGTAGCTCAGAGGTAGAGTGTTTGCAGAACATGTATGAGACTCTGATTTTGATCCTCCTCTCTGCAAAAATAAATGAGTAAGGGATCAATTTCTCAGGAGAACACAATCTGAAAATGTCATGTATCTAAAACAGTGCTTCAAAATTTGTGAAGCAAATGATAGAACTGCAAGGTAAATGGATTAATCCAAACTTATAATAGCTATTTCATTCATACTCTCTCAATTATTGCTAGAACAAGTACACAAAAGTTAATCAGGATATACCAGCCTTTGAAAACACTATCACCCAAATTAACCCAATTGATGTAAATATCATTCTGTCCATGTTTTTTCAAGTACATGTGTGTGACTCATGCATCAAAATAGGACATACTTGTGGCCACACTATAAACTTCAGTTAATCTAAAAAGAATCAAATTATACAAAATGTGTCATATACACAAAATGTAGTTTTATTAGAAAACAATATATCTGTAAATACTTGTACCCTAAATAGTATTTTTTTTTAATTCTCAAAGTAGTTGTATTTAGCAAAGGCACCTTTTTTTTTATTTTTTATTGTGGGTTGTTCAAAACATTACAAATTTCTTGACATATCATATTCCACACTTTGATTCAAGTGGGTTATGAACTCCCACCTTCACCCCATACACAGATTGCAGAATCACATCAGTTACACATCCATTGATTTACAAATTGCCATCCTAGTGTCTGTTGTGCTCCGCTGCCTTTCCCATCCTCCA
>NW_026000294.1:6819199-6836045 GCF_001458135.2 Marmota marmota marmota | reverse complement strand
ATATTATTTCTTCATCTTTTATAAATTTTTATTTGTTTTAATTAGTCATACATGACAGTAAAATGCATTTATGCACTTTGATATATCTTACATAGATAGGATATAATTTCTCATTTTTCTGAATATACATGCTGCAGAATCATATTAGTCATACAGTCACATACATACATACAGTAATAATGTCTGTTTCATTCTTCTATCTTTTCTATCCCCACATCCCCTCCCCTCCCCTCCCGTCACTTCCCTCTACCTAATATAAGTTAACATTATTCTTCCCTAGTGCCCCCCTGCCTTATTTTGAATTAATATCCACATATTAGAGAAAACATTCAGCCTTTGGTTTTGTGGGATTGGCTTATTTCATTTAGAATAATATTCTCCAACTCCAACCATTTACTGGGAAATGCCATAGTTTTAATCTTCTTTAAAGCTGAGTAATATTCCATTGTGTGTGTGTGTGTGTGTGTATGTGTATCACATTTCCTTTATCCATTCATCTATTGAAGGACACCTACATTGGTTCCATAGTGAATTGAGCTGCTATAAACATTGATGTGGCTATGTCACTGTAGTATGCTGATTTTAAATACTTTGGGTGTAAACCAAGGAGTGGGATAACTGGGTCAAATGGTGGTTCCATTCCCAACTTTCTGAGAATCTCCATACTGCTTTCCATAGTACTTGCACAATTTACAGTCCCACCAGCAATGTATGAGTTTACTTTTTTCCCCATATCCTCACCAACACTTATTGTTACCTGTATTCTTGATGATTGCCATTCTGACAGGAGTGAGATGAAATCTTAGAGTAGTTTTGATTTGCATTTCTCTAATTGCTAGAGATGTTGAACACTTTTTCATATATTTGTTGATCAACTGTATTTCTTCTTCTGTGAAGTATTTGTTCAGTTCCTTAGTCCATTTATTGATTGGGTTATTTGTTTTTTGGGCGTTAAGTTTTTTGAGTTCTTTATATATCCTGGAGACCAATACATTATCAGAGGTGCATGTGGTGAAGATTTTCTCCCAATCTGTAGGCTCTTTCCTCACTTTATTGTTTCCTTTGCTGATACAAAGCTTTTTAATTTGAATCCATCCCATTTATTAATTCTTGATTTTATTTCTTTTGCTTTAGGAATCAATCTTGTTAAGGAAGTCAGATCTTAGGCCAACGTGGTGAACATTTAGGAGTATTTTTCCTTCTATTAGCTGCAAGGTCTCCATTCTAGTGGCTAAGTCACTTTGAGTTGATTTTTGTGCAGGATGAGAGATAGAGTTTTAATTTCATTTTACTACATATAAATTTCCAGTTTTGCCAGCACCATTTGTTGACTAGGCTATCTTTTCTCCAGTGAATGTTTTTGGCACCTTTGTCTAGTATGACATAACCATATTTTTTCAGACTTTTTACTGAAAGGAATGGACATCTTTACAGGATGACAGTATGAAAACTTTAATACGAATAACCCCAATCAGGAAATGGGTGAGGTGAGATTGGTTGAATAGAAGATGCAAGATTGTTAATATCACATATTTCAAGCAAGATATTAATTAATAATATCTGAAGTTTGAGGATTATCAAAAGAAAGTCTCATAGAAATAGAATGTAAATGTTCACATACGTATTGATAATTCTCAAAGAAATGGAATAGAATAAATAGAAATAAATACAAAAATCAAAATTAAAAAATAATGATATCTGAAATTAAGCAATGATTATTTTAATTTAAATATTTGAATAATCTGTGTTTTTTTATTGATATTTTAAAAAATAAATGACAGCAGAATGCATTACAATTCTTATTGCACGTATGCAGCACAATTTTTCGTATCTCTGGTTGTATATAAAGTATGTTGACACCAATTCTTGTCTTCATACATGTACTTTGGATAATGATGTCTATCATATTCCACCATCCTTGCTAATCCCCTGCACTCTCCTTTTTCCTCCCACCCCTCCTCCCTATCTAGAATTCATCTATTCCTCCCATGCTCCCCCTCCCTACCCCACTATGAGTCAATCTCCTTATATCAGAGAAAACATTCAGCATTTTGGGGGAGGGGGATTGGCTAACTTCACTTAGCATTATCTTCTCCAACGCCATCCCTTTACCTGCATATGCCATGATTTTATTCTCTTTTATTGTTGAGTAAAATTCTATTGTGTATATATGCCACCTTTTTTATCCATTCATCCACTGAAGGGCATCTAGGTTGGCTCCACAGTTTAGCTTTTGTGAATTTTGCTACAATAAACATTGATGTGGCTATGTTCCTATAGTATGCTGTTTTTAAGTCCTTTGGGTATAAACTGAGGAGAGTGATAGCTGTATCAAATGATGGTTCCATTTTCAGATTTCCAAGGAATCTTCATACTGTTTTCCATAATGGCCGTACCAGTTTGCAGTCCCACCAGCAATGTATGAGTGTACCTTTTTCCCCACATCCTCACCAACACTTATTGTTTGTCTTCATAATAGCTGCCATTCTAACTGGAGTGAGATGATATCTTAGAGTAGTTTTGATTTGCATTTCTATAATTGCTAGAGATGATGAACATTTTTTCATATATTTGTTTATTGATGCAATGTCTTTTTGAGGAGGGGTACCAGGAATTGAACTCTGGGCCACTCGGTCACTGAGCCACATTCCCAGCCCTAATTTTTATTTTATTTAGAGACAGGGTTCCACTGAATTGCTTAGCACCTCTCTTTTGCTAAGGCTGGATTTGAACTCACAATCTTCCTACCTCAGCCTCCTGAGATGCTGGAATTACAGACATGTGCCACTGTACCTGGCAATGTCATTTCAATATGATTATTTCTGTAAATATATTTATCCATTTATCAATCTATCACTATTATTTACATAGAGAAATGGTTTTAATGATGCTGTTTCTGGGTAATTCCATTATGTTCTTCATTGTTTGAATTTTTATAATTAGTATGTATCATTTTCACAGAATCACAAAATAATTTTATGTATATAATATGACTGCAGTGTTTCTAGCTTGGAAGACCAAACCCATGAAGACATTAAGCAAGAGAGCTCATAGATTGTATGGATTTTGCACACTTTAAATAAACGTTGCATTTATTTTCCATGAAGATGTTGGTTATTGTATATGTTATATGTAAATTCACTGTTTGTATTTTCTCCAAGAGGATGTGGAATTTTATAAGCATACTGAAGGAATATGTGAAGGAAAGGATATTTTGGATATGATGAACTCAGGAAATTTCGAGAAAATGTGAGGGTCTGTACAAGAATCACAAAATTAGTGACACTCCTAAAGTTTATAGCTTTCAATATTCCACAAACAAGAACTCCAGTATGATTTCATAATATTTCACATTTAATTATCACAGTTACTTAATAAGTGGTCCTAAAATTTAAGGATAGGAACAGTCTTTTTCTGCTTCTATTAGTATTCTACTTTGGGTTCAAATGATTTCCTGTCATTTAAAAATCTCTCAGGAAGGAAGTATAAGGCAATGGAATGTAGTGGAGAGCCTAGAAATAAACAGTTGCATATATGTCAGATTCTTTTTGACGAAGGTGTAAAGACCATTCAATAATTAAGGGACAATCTTCTAAACAGATTATGCTGAATATATATACATAACTGGTAATCCAAAAAATAAAAGTAGAAACTTACATAACACCATATACAAAAATTTTCTAAAAATGGATCAAGGACATAAAATTTAAAGTTATTTTCCTATGTATATGAGTGAATACACCACAGTGAATCTCCACATTGTGTGTAACCACAAGACTGGTATACTAATTAGAATAATTGGTTCTCCATATTTATTTGTATAAATATGTCAAAATAGACAATACTGTCATGTATTACTAAAAACAACAAGTAAAATTTTAAAGACAGTTGTAACTATAAAACTTAGAAGGAAACATAGAGGAAATGACACTGGATTTGGCAATGATTTCTTGGAAAAGCAATGAAAGAAAATAAGACAAGCTGAATTTCATTAAAGTTGTGCATCATAGGAGATTTTCAACAGAGTGAAAAGGCAGACTACAAAATGGAGAAAACATTTGCAAAACAGATCACTGATAAGGGATTAGTATCCAGAATATATATAGAACTTCTACAATTCAACAGCAACAAACGATTCAAATATAAAATGGTCACAAGATCTGAATATACATTTCTCCAAGGAAAATATCCAAATGGGCAATAAGAACATGAAGATATTCAACATTCTTAGTCATTAGATAAATAAATCACGAGATACATCTTCACCTCACATGCATTAGGATGGCTGTTATAAAAAAAAAACACCTGAAATATTCGTTTGGGTGGGGATGTAGAAAAATTGGAATGTTTGTGAATTACTGGTGGAAAAGTGAAGTGGTGCCATTATTGTGGAAATATCATGGCAGTTCCCCTAAAAATTAAAGAGTTGCTATATGATTCAACAGTCACTTCAAAAGAATTAAAAGCAGAGACTGAAACGTATACTTGTACATCTGTGTTCATAGTAGCATTATTCACACTAGTCAAATTATGGAAGCAATCCAAAAGTCTATTATTGAGTGAATGAATAAATAAAATGGGATATATATATATATATCCATCCATCCCATATGCCAAACCTTGTGTTTAAGTTATAATAATCAAACAAAATCAAAATTCTAATTTTCAGCATTAGTCTGTTTGAATCTTGTATTCAAATGTGACTATCAGTATAAATAGTTGATTCACTGTCTTTTCATTATGAAATATAAAGTTCATAGTGTCAGATTATGCTGGTTTTTGGAATTATTTGGTAGAATGCCCTGCATTTAATTGTGATTTTCCCTTACTATATGTATATATGTAAAAATGAAAAAAGTCTCCCTTTACTTTTTGTTGCCTCATAAATACGTTTTCTGTGATTGCATTGTTGTCATACTAATACTTTCCCTTCTTATAGCATTCTCATATTCATATTGTTTATCCAATTGATTCACATTTCATATTTCAGCCTTAAAATGAATGAAATTATGATGTAGACTATGGTATGGATGAAATTTGAAGGCATCCTAAGTTAAATAAGCCAGATGCAAAAGGACAAATATTATCCTATTTGTTTGTATGTTTTTTGGTATTGGGGATTGAACCCAGAGGTACTTAACCATTGAGAAACATTCCCCAGCCCTTTTCTATATTTAGAGACATTTTATTTAGAGTCTCACTGAGTTGCTTAGTGTGTGTGTGTATATATATATATATATATATATATATATATATATATATATATATATATATATCGTGATAAAGTCTTTTAGGAAACTTAATTTAAAAATGATCAACTTTTAATACTCAATATCAGTGCATAGCATAACTTTTGGTTTTACAGTGAACTGTGTTATATTTCAAAATTAAAAAAAGAATAAATAAAAAAGTCAAATTTGTTTAATATAGTCATATAACTGAAATATTTAATAGAAAAATGAAAGATATTGAATATTTTTTCATGTATGTGTTGGGCATCTATATTTCTTCTTTTGAGAAATATGTGTTTAGCTCATTTACACATTTGTTGTATAGGCTATTTTTTTTGGCATTTAGTCTTTTGAATTTAGTATATATTCTGGTATTTATCCTCTGTTAGCAGAGTAGCTGGCAAAGAATTTCTCAGGATACTATTTTGATACATGAATACCAATGTTTATAGCATCACAGTTCACAAAAGCCAAGTTATGGAACAAGTCTATGTGTCTTGCAACAGATGAATGAATAAAGAAAATGTAATATATGTGCATTATGGGATTTTACTCAGCCATAAAGAAGAATGAAATATTGTCATTTGTAGGTAAATGGATGGAACTGGAGAGTATCATGCTAAGTGAAATAAGCCAGATCCAGAAAGTCAGGGTTGAGGGGACAGCCCCACCAACACATACAGAGACCAGGAAGGCCCAGGACAGTCTTACTGATCCATGAAGACCAAGTAGGTCCAGGACAGTCTCGCTGATCCCTGTGGAGGCCAGGCAGGCCCAGGACAGCGTGGCTGACCAGTAGAGTCTAGGCCAAGGCCTGGGACCACCTTGCCAACCCACGAGGAGCCCAGGCCCAGGCCCAGGACTGTCTACCATGCTGAGAACCATGTCCATATGCCACAGCACTACATCTCTAAACAGGCTGCCCAAAGCCATCTTTCAGTGTGCCCATTCAGCCTCATTTCTGAAACTGCTCACTGCCATTTTGGGACACCGCCAATGCCATCTCAGGTTAGCCCCACTGTTACCACCACCATTTTTAGAACACAATAGAAGTTGTGGCAACTTCTATCTTGGGATACTGGCCAGTGGCTGGAAGCCCAGCATCAGGGTACTTACAGGTTTGATGCTACACTGCCACCAACTATGGATGTGGCCATTTCCATCTAGGGACAACATCCAGGACCCAGAAGACCATCTCCAAGGTCCCTGCCAGAGGTACCCCTGCCAGGTATGCTTACAACCACCATTTTGTTGCAGAGGCAGGAGAGAGCATTGCACTGGGCCACCTCTTTCTTTTCTCCTTAACATCCAACTTCTTTTGATTCATCTTTCACTTTTCCTATGATCTAACACCTCTGTATTCTTACTTTCTACCTAATGAACATTACAACTTACACCCCTCCACCATTTCTCATTTTGTCTACCATTAGAATCTGTAGACCCTTTTGCAAACCTACTGTTTATATTGCAGATAATAATTGAACACATAATTCCTATTTATTGTGATAAAACTGAAATAATCTAAATAGCAAATATTTGATTTAAGGCTGTATATCATTTGCATTGGGTGTCATTAATATTGATCTCCCCCTTAAAGGTGAGACATTGGTAACCTGCAGGGAAACTATAAGATTATAGGGTAGAAACTGTAATACCTTGAATCCACACTGCTAAAAGGGAAGACACAGACAGAGCATGAAAAGACAAGGGAAGAAATTGCCCCAAACAATCCAAGATGAAACAATTATAGAACCCATTGACAGCCCAGTAGATGAAATGTCAAAAGAAGGCGTTCACAATGTACATAATTAAAATATCTGCAGATCAAACAATGACATAAGAGAGCAAATACAGTCAACAACTGATCACTCCAACAAAGAGATTAGAGAGCAAATACAGGTTGCAAAAGATTACTTCAAGAAAGAGAGATTCTGAAAAAACCAACCAACAAACAAACTGAAATCCTTGAAATGAAGGAAGCAATAAACCAAATAAAAAACTCAATAGAAACCATCACTTGGAAGACAGAAGTCTCTCTTCAATAAAATGATATAAGAAAATTTTCCAAACCTGAAGAATGAATTGGAAAATCCAATACAAGAGACAAATACAAATATACAAAATTAAAACAGATGTATACCAAGGCACATTATAATGAAAATGCCTAGCATACAGAATAAGGATAGAATTTTTAAAGCCACAAGCCAATGAAGAATCTTATGTTGAACAAAATATTTGATGACAAAATAAAAACCTTGCATGATAAAGAAAAATTAAAAGAATTTACAACTAGAAGGGCTGCACTAGAGAATGTTCTTGGCAAAATAGTCCATAAGGAGGAAATGAAAACCAATAATGAAAATCAGCAAGGGGAGGAACTCACATTAAAGGGAAAACCAATTAAAGGAGAAACCAAGTCAAATAAACAACCAAAACAAACCAAAATGACTAGAAATACAAACCACATTTCAATAATAACCCTGAATATTGATGGCCTAAACTCATCAATTAAATGACATAGCGTAGCAGATCATATTTTTTTAAAGACCCTACAATATGCTGCCTTCAAGAGATTCATCTTATTGGAAAAGACATCTATAGAATGAGGATGAATGGATGGGGGAATAAAAAAACATACCACTCGCATGGACTATGTAAACAAGCAGGGGTTTCCATTCTCATTTCAGATAAAGTGGACTCCAAACCAAAGTTAGTCAGAAGGGATAAGGAAGGACATTTCATACAGTTTAATGGACTCATACATCAGCAAGATATAACAATATAAATATATATGCCCCAAACAATGGAACATCTACATTCTTCAAATAAACTGTTCTCCATTTCAATAATCAAATAGACCACAACACAATAATATTGGGTGACAGTAACACACCTCTCTCACCACAAGATAGATCTTCCAAACAAAAACTGAACAAAGAAATTATATAACTCAATAATATAATTAATAATTTAGACTTAATATACATATATAGGGTATTCCATTCGTTAATAATTGCATACACTTTTTTCTTGGCAGCACAGGGATCCTTCTCCAAAAGAGACCGTATGTTATGACACAAAGCAACTCTTAGCAAATACAAAAAAAAATAGAGATAGTACCCTGCATTCTATCAGATCATAACAAAATGAAACTAGAAAACAATGATAAAATTTTTAAAAAGACACTACTCCAAAACCTAATGACTAAATAATATGCTATTGAATGACTCATGGAAGACTTCAGGGAGGAGATTAAAAAAAAAGAAAAAAAACTCTTAGTGGTAAATGAGAATTTCAATACAACATACCAAAATCTCTGGGACACTATGAAGGTAGTGCTAAGAGGAAAGTTCAATGCATTCAGCTCACTCATTAAAAGAAGAAAAAGTCGGGGTTGGGGTTGTAGCTCAGTGGTATTAGTGCTTCCCAAGCATGTGTGAGGCACTGGGTTAATTTCTCAGCACCACATGAAAACAAATAAATAAAAAAATAAAGGTTAAATTCTAAAAAGAAGGAGGAGGAGGAGGAGGAGGAGGAGGAGGAGTTGTTAACAAATAAATGACCAGATATTACATCTCAAAGCCATAGAAAATGAAGAAAAAAATCAACACCAAAAGTAGTAGAAGACAGTAAATAATTAAAATCAGAGCTGAAATCCATGAAGTTGAAATAAAAGAAACAATTGAAAAAGTTGACAAAATGAAAAGCTTTTTTCCTTAAAAATAATTGATAAACCCTTATCCACCCTAACAAAAAGAAGGAGAGAGAAAGCTCAAATGCTAAAATTCATGGTGAAAAGGAAATATCACAAAAGATACCCGTGAAATACAGAAGACAATTCGAAACTATGTTGAGAATTTATACTCCAATAAAATAGAAAATATCGAAGACACCAACAGATTTCTAGAAAAATATGAGCTTCTCAAACAGAATCAGAAGGGCATACACAATTTAAACTGATCTACTTTTAGCATTGAAATAGAAGACATCATCAAAAGCCTACCAACCAATAAAAGCCCAGGACTAGATGGAATCTCACCTGAGTTCTACAATACCTACAAAGAAGAATTAATACCAGTACTCCTCAAATTATTCCATGAAATAGAAAAGGAGGGAACCCTTCCAAACTCATTCTATGAGGCTAGTGTCACCCTGATACCAAAGCCACATCAAGGAAAGAAAACTTCAGAACAACATCCCTGATGAATATAGATGCAAAAATTCTAAATAAAATTCTGGCAAATTGCATACAAAAATATATTAAAAAATACTGCACCACGATCAGCTGGGGTTCATCCCAGGAATGCAAGGTTGGTTAAACATATGGAAATCAATAGACCTAATTCAACACATCAGTAGACTTACTGACAAAAATCATATGATCATCTCAATAAAAGCAGAAAAAGCATTTGATAAAATGCAATGCCCTTTCATGTTCCTAACACTAGAAAAACTAAGGATAGTAGGAGTATACCTCAACATTGTAAAAGCTATTCATGCTAAGCCAAACAGCAACATTATTCTAAATGGAGAAAAATTGAAAGCATTTCGTCCAAGAACTGGAATAAGACAGGGATGCCCTCTCTCACCACTCCTATTCAACATAGTCCTTGAAACTCTAGCTATAGCAATTAGACAGATGAAAGAAATTAAAGGGATATGAATAGGAAAAGAACAACTCAAACTATCACTATTTTGCTGATAACATGATTCGGTTCTTAGAAGATCCGAAAAATTCCACCAGAAAATTTCTGGAACTAATAAATGAATTTAGTAAAGTAGCATAATATAAAATTATCACCCATAAATCAAATGCATTTCTATACATCAGTGGTGAACCCTCAGAAAATGAAATTAGGAAAACTACCCCATTCATAATAGCCTTAAAAAAATTAAATACTTAGTAATTGTGAGGGCTGGGGTTGTGGCTCAGAGGTAGAGTGCTCGCCTAGTACACATGAGACACCTAGGTTCAATCCACAGCACCACATAAAAATGAAATAAAGATCGTGTGTCCACCTATAACTAAAAAATAAATATTAAAAATACTTAGGAATCAATCTAACAAAGGAGGTGAACAACCTCTACAAAGAAAACTACAGAATAGTAAAGAAAGCCACTGAAGAAGACCTAAGAAGATGGAAAGATCTCCCATGTTCTTGGATAGGAAGAATTAATATTGTCAAGATGGCCATACTACCAAAAACGTTATACAGATTTAATGCAATTCCAATCAAAATCCCAATGATATTCCTCATAGAAATAAAAAAAAAAGCAATCATGAAATTCATTTGGAAAAATAAGAGGCCGAGAACAGCTAAAGTAATCCTTATTAAGAAGAGTGAAGCAGGAGGCATCACAATACCAGACTTTAAACTATACTACAGGGCAATAATAACAAAAATGGCATGGTATTGGCACAAAAATTGACTTGTAGATCAATGGTACAGAATAGAAGACAAAGAGACAAACCTACATATATACAGTTATCACATACAAGACCATGGCACCAAAAGCATTCATTGGAGAAAAGATAGGCTCTTCAACAAATGGTGTTGGGCAAACTAGAAATCCATATGCAGCAATATGAAATTAAGCCCTTATCTCTCACCATGCAAAAAACTCAAAAGTGGATCAAGGACCTAGGAATTAGACCAGAGACCATGCACCCAATAGAGGAAAAATTAGGCCCAAATCTCATCATGTCAGATTAGGTACTGACTTCCTTAACAAGACTCCTAAAGCTCAAGAAATAAAATCAATAATTAATAAATGGGGTGGACTCAAACTAAAAAGCTTCTTCTCAGCATAAGAAACAATCAGTGAGGTGAAGAGAGAGCCCACATTTTGGGAGCCAATTTTTGCCACATGCACATCAGATAGAGCACTAATCTCCAGGATATATAAAGAACTCAAAAATTTTAATACCAAGAAAAAAACCAAACAACCCAATCAATAAATGGGCTAAGGTGCTGAACAGACACTTCTCAGAAGAAGGTATACAATCGATCAACAAATATATGAAAAAAATGTTCAACATCTCTTTTCATTAGAGAAATGCAAATCAACACTACTATTAAGATTCCATCTCACACCAGTCAGAATGGCAGTTATCAAGAATAGAGACAGCAATAAGTGCTGGCAAGAATGTAGGGGGAAAGGCACACTCATACATTGCTGGCAGCACTGCAAATTGGTGCAACCAATCTAGAAAGCAGTATGGAGATTCCTTAGAAAACTTGGAACGGAACCACCATTTGACCCAGCTATCTCACTCCTCAGTCTATACCCAAAAGGACTTAAAATCAGTATACTATAGTAACACAGCCATATCAATGTTTATAGAGGCTCAATTTACAATAGCTAAACTGTGGAAGCAACCTAGATGCCCTTCAATAGATGAATGGATAAAGAAAATGTGGTATATATACACAATGGAATATTATTCAGCAATAAAAGAGAATAAAATCATGGCATTTGCAGGTAAATGGATGGAGTTGGAGAATATCATGCAAAGTGAAGTAAGCCGATCACAATTTTCATGTGCTGATCTATAATGGCGGGGCATGAGATAAATGGAGGGACTTTTATGGGGCAAAGGGGAGGAGGGAGTAAGGAGGGAGCATGAGGGCAAGACAGATGGTGGAATGAGATGGTCGTCCTTACTCTAAGTACATGTATGACTGCACATATGGTGTGATGCTACATTGTGTACAATCAGAAAAATGAAAAGTGCTGCAGTTGTGTACAGTGAATCAAAATACATTTTGCTGTCATATATGCCTAATTAAAATTAATTAATAAAAACAGTTTTTTCAATATATTCAGATTATGAAACATAAAGTTTATGGGTCCAAATTATGCTAGTTTGTGAAATTCCTCAGTGGAATATCCTGAATTTAGTCAGCATTTTCTTTCACTATGGGTGTGTATGTGAAACAAAAATGCTGCCTTCAGTTTTCTATTACCTCATAAATACATTTTCTGGTATTGCATTGTTGTCTTAAAAGTACTTTCCCTTTCCATATTCATATTCTTTATCTAATTTGATTTAACCTTATCTAAAACCCAAGGAAGTAGGGCAATTTTTTCTAACCTTTTTTAGTTAACTGAGAGATTAAAACTTAGGTTAAACTACGTAGAATCATAGATTGTTGTGATTTAGATCTCCAAATCTGACCTCTTTCTATTATAAATGAGGAAGCTAAGGCCCAGTGAAGTTACACCAACGAAGAATAACTTTTGTAACATAGCTAGTCCAAAATGGAGGCCTCTTAAATCTTAGTCTAGCATGCTTGATACAACCCAGATTCTTTCTCTAAGTGAGGGTAAATACATCAGAATATACATAAACTTTAGTTTTAAACTTCCATTATTAAATAACAAATTCATTCAACAGACATTTACTGAGTAAATCATATAGAAAAATAAGACATAAAGTTGATTGATTCTCAAATCACTCTCCACTTTTAAAATTTAATAGAGAGACACAAAAATAACTCTAGATCTCTGCATTCATTTTATATTGCAGCATAAGAGACTATCACTAATTTAGAAGCTTAAAATAACAGGTTTATTATATGACAACTTCCATAGATCAGGAATCTTGGCATGGCTTAGTCCTTAGATCTTCTACTCAGGATCTTATATGGCTTCAATAAAGATATCTGCATGAGTAGGGTCTCCTCTAAACTCCACTATCCTCTTCAGAGCTCATGTGATTGTTGGAAGTTTTCATTTATTCAGCTGTAGAACTCATGGTATCTTGCCTCTTCAAAATCAGCAGAAAAGAGTCTCTGATCCAGTAAGCTTCTGACTTGTGAATTCTATTTTATTTTCTGAATTTTATTTTAAAGAACAAATAATTAAGTCAGCCTTGCCAAGAATGTCTCTCCCAAACTTTTCTTCTTCTTCCATTTTTTTGAGATATAAATACTTTTAAATCTTTAAATTTATTTTAACTGATACATAAAACATAAATGTTGTACATATTAATGGGGTAACATGGTATTTCCCTAAATGTATACATTCTGTATTATTTAAATCAGATTAAACATATCAGTCTCCCAAAACATATCATTTGTTTTAATTAACCCAAAATCAACTGATAAGGGACTTGAATATCTCTTTTAAAAATCCTTTCTTCTTTCACACATAGTGTCACCAAACCATGGTAGTAACATACATTGTATTCACAAGACTATATACATACGATCAGTTAGGATTATACTATACCTGTACACCAGGGGATGCAGAGAACTGGGGACCAATATATAATTATTCTTACCACAAATGCAATCAAATCATGGGTTACAGATTTTTTTTAAATATAATAAATAATTTAAAAATTTTTAAATAATCTAACAAAGATTTGAGTCATGCCTTTACTTTTGAGTTTTAAATGTTTCAGTAAACAGTAATTATATTTAAATGTTATTATATTTTAATTATAAAATGAATCTGGAAATATACTCTTGCAGAAATTCAGGCATTATAGGTATAACTAAAGATCCCTAGATTATAACCCACCATTCTAGTCACATTCCAGAGGAAATTACTGTTAATACTTTGGTGCAGACTCATGTATATTTACATATACATGTAAACCTGTAAAAATGTGTAGTATTTTACACACTACTAACAAGCTCTACATTTTGTCTTCTACTTAGTAATGTTTTTAATTTTTTCCATTCCAGCACAGATCATTTTACCTAATTACACATCATTGTGAACAACATATCATATTTTCTTTTGCAGTGCTGTGGATTGAACCCACGGCCTTGTAAATGCTAGGCCAATGCTCCATCACTGAGCTACATCCCTAGCCCATTATATAGTATTTTATTTTGCTGTTTAAATTATATAAATGGTGTTATGTAGTACTTGTTCTTTAATACCTAAAAATTATGTTTTATTGAGGCTCAACTTACATTCACTAAAGATCCCCATTTTCATGTGCACAGTCCTATGAATTATGATATACTTACACATGCAATAACCACTGTAAGAGAGTATTATTTTTAACTTTCATAATGGTGTATTTCAAAGAACCAAAGTTTTTTTTTAATTAGACTTTAGTTTTTAGAGTAGTATTAAGATTACAGAAAAATTGTGTAAAAAGGACAGTTCCATATGCCCCTTTCTATCCTCCTCCTCCCTCCACATGTACTTACTGCTATTATTAGCATCTCTATTTAACTGTACATTTATGATGATTGGTTAATGAATATGGATATATTATTAAATCAAAAGTCCATATTTTACATTAGGATACATTCTTTTTGTTATGTAATTCTATAGGTTTTGACAAACGCATAATGGCATATATCCACCAATATTGTATCATACAGAA
Source organism: Marmota marmota marmota (assembly GCF_001458135.2). Classification (NCBI taxonomy): domain Eukaryota; kingdom Metazoa; phylum Chordata; class Mammalia; order Rodentia; family Sciuridae; genus Marmota; species Marmota marmota. The sequence continues at coordinate 6,821,462 of NW_026000294.1, read as the reverse complement.
TAATTTGCACTGAAACTCCCTTGTACCCACTTATTCAACCCTAATCTCCATCTCTTGAACCCTGTATATCCACTAATCTTTTTCCCATTTCCATAATATTATATTTTCTAGCATGCCATATAATTGTAATCATAAGAGTATGTAGGCTTTCTAGATTGGCTATTTCTACTAAGCAAAATGCATTTAAGTTTCATCCAGTTGCTTCCAAATTTTGACAATTGTGAATAAATTTACTAGAAACATTAGTGTGCAGATTTTTATTGTTATTTTATTGTTATTCAATCTATTAGCATGATATGATAACACAACAAAAATTTGAATATGAAATGATTATTATTTTAAAAATATTAAAAGAAATTGGCTGACACTCATAAACATTGTAATAATTGACACACTCATCTAGAATTAATGAAAATAACAAATCTAAAAGCTAATCATTTAATTATGGATATCTATATATTTATTTGAAATGTCTCATTTTCAAATTTTTTATTGATTCTTTTAATTATATATGACATGGATGCATTTATATATAATCACAAAATCATGAAATATAATTTTATCTAATTCAATCCCCTGCACTTCCCCCACTTGATATTGATCTATTTAAATTTTCTATAACCTCATAATTCAGTTTGGTCAGGTCATATGTCTCTAGGTATTTTTTGATATCTTTAAGATTTACTAGCTTATTGAAGTATAAGTTTTCAAAGTAGTTTTTCAAGATTCTCTGGATTTCAGTATTGTCTGTGGTGATATTTCCATTTTAATCTCTAATTTTGTTAATTTGAGTGTTCTCTCTCTTTTGGTTAGTTTAGCTAAGGCTTTATCAATCTTATTTAGCCTTTGAAAAAACAAATTTTTGTTTTGTTGATATTTTGTATTTTTTCCTCAATCTCATTGATTCAGCTCTAATTTTAATTATTTCCTGTCTTCTATTGATTTCGGCATGAGTTTCTTCTTATTTATCTAGGGCCTAGATGTTAGATTATTTATTTGCTAACTTTCTATTTTTTTTAATGTATGGATTCAATGCTATGAGATATGTGGTATCACTATTCTCATTTACTTCTAAGAATTTTACTTCTCCCCTGATTTCTCCTGCTATCCATTTATCATTCAAAAGTATATTATATAATATCCAGGTATTAGAGTGTTTTCTATTTTATCTTATTATTGATTTTTAATTTCATTCCATTATGATCTGATAGAATGCAAAGTATTATCTCTAATTTTTTTTGTATTTGTTGAGATTTTCTTTGTGACTTAAAATGTGGTCAGTTTTAGAAAATGTTCTTTGTGCAACTGAGAAGCAAGTGAACACAGTCATTGATGGATGAAATATTCTATAGATGCTCATTAGATCCATATTATTAATCATATTTTTTAATTATAAAAAACTTTATTTTTGTTTGATCTATCTAGTGGTAAGAGATATATGAAGTCACCCAGTATTATTATATTGTGATCTATTTTATTTTTAATATTGATAAGTGTTTTGTTTTATGTATGTATATGCACCATTTTGGGGGTCATAAATATTTGCAATCAGTATATCTTGTTGTATTATTCCCTTAAGCAGTATTAAGTGATCTTCTTTGTCTTTTCTGATTAATCTTGTCTTAAAGTCCAATTTATCTGATATGGAATGTTTACACACACACTTTGCCATGGTATCTCTTTTCCCATCCTTTCTCCTTCAGTCTGTGGATGTCTTTGCCTATGAGTTGAGTCTGGTGCAAACACCATATATTGGGGTCTTGTTTTTTAATCCAATCTGCCAACCTCTGTCTTTTTTATATTTTTTTAATTGTAGATGGATGTAATACCTTTGTTTTATTTATTTATCTTTATGTGGTGCTGAGGATTGAACCCAGGGCTTCACATATGCTAGGCAAGTGCTCTACCATTGGCCTACAATCCCAGTCCAATCTATGTCTTTTGATTGAAGAGTTTAGATCATTTACATTCAATTTTATTATAGAGAGATGCTGTTTTCTGTACCATTTGATGTATCTCTAATGTTTCAATTGGTCTTCATTGTCCTTTAAATAACTATTCTTCTATTCTTCGACTATATTCCATTCATTTATTCTTCATGAAATATTTCATGAAGAATAGATTTTGTAGTATAAGCTTTCTTGTTATGAATTCCTTTAGCTTCTGTTTAATCATGGGAGGTTTTTAGTTCATCTTCAATTCTGAGGCTTAATTTTGCTGGGCATAGCATTCTTTTTTTTTTTTTTTTTTTTTTTTTTTTTTT
>NW_026000294.1:6812376-6818719 GCF_001458135.2 Marmota marmota marmota | reverse complement strand
TTTTTTTTTTTTTTTTTTTTTTGTTTAATTTTTTGGTGCTGAGGATTGAACCCAGAGTGCTTGTGTGCAAGGCAAGCACTCTACCAACAGAGTTATATCCCTAGCCCCTGGGTATAGTATTCTTGGTTGGCATTTGTTTTCCTTCAGAGCTTGGTATGTATTATCCCAAGCCCTCCTGCCTTTTAGCATCTATATTGAGAAATCAGTTGAAATTCATATTGGTGTCCCTCTGAAGGTAACCAGCCATTTTTCTCTTAAGGCTTTTAAAATTCTATCCTTATTCTGTATATTAGACAGTTTTATTATAATGTGTCTTAGAGTGGATCTATTGTAACTTTGTATACTTGGAGTCTGATATGACTCTTTTATTTGAATTTTCATCTTATTCTCAAGGTTTGGAAAATTTTCTAATATTATTTCATTGAAAAGATTATGCATAATGGAGTGACTCTGCACCATCTATAGCCAGAGGAATAAAAATTTGTGATCCATTTGTGTTCAATATGTCAAAATGCATTCTACAGTCATTTATAATTAATTAGAAAAAAATAGAATAAAATTTTAAAAGAAAAAAAGTTTGTGCATCCCTTTGGCATATATTTCAGAGCCTTCATGTACCCCAATGTTTCTTTAATTGGCTTCTTGATGTTTTCCCAGATTTATTCAATATTCTGTTCATGTTCTCTTAACATCTTTTCTTTATGGTCAAATTTATTTTCATGAATTATATACTTTGTCTCTGAAACTTTAAAATCTGCCTTCAAAGTGGTCTATTGGTGATGCTTTCCATTGAATTTTTAATTTGGTTTATTGAGTCTTTCATTTCCATGATTTCTGTTTGTTTCTTTTCCAGAATGTCTATTTCTTTATTGAAGTTATCTTTCCTTTCCTGTATTTTCTCTATTCCTTATGTCTCCTTTTAAATCATTGAGCTTTGAACTTTCTAATTTTTTTCTCTGACATTTTGTCTACTGTGTTGTTGATGTGGAATCAGTTTTTGAAGCACTATAAACTATTTGGGGTGTTTTGTTCCCTTGCTTTTTCATGTTGTTTTTATGCAAGCAAAATGCTGGGATAGTTATCAATTATTTTAAGAAAGGTACTGCATTGTGAGCTTCTTTCTCTCAAGAACCTTGAGTTGGGTTAATATCCAATATTGACATCCCAATATCAGCACCACTTTGAGAGCTGCCACTGAACCCTACTTACTACAATCACTTCAGAGTCAAACCTCATAATATTTAACCTTATGAAAAATTAAAATTTTGTGGTTATTGTTTTGTACAGATCCTGAAATTCAAGTGTAAACTTATAGTACAGTTTTTTAATGGGTCACAACATTTAGTTAATAAATTTAGCAAAATTCCTATTACCTTAAATGAAGACAAAAGGCAGGGGGAGAAGAAAGATTGAGCAGAAAGAAAGAATAAAAAATAGAAAAGAATAATGCATACCAAGATAGAAATAAGAAATGGATGGTGGGTATTTGAAGTAGTAGCAGATAATATAGGAGGGAATAGGGAGTAAGAGGAGCAAGTATAAACTAGAACTAGGAAAACAAAGATATAAAGATTGTTTCCAATCAAGGCTTTAACACATTAGAATAAAGACATTCAAATGGGCTAAAGGTACAATGTTTGCTATTAGTATAATGACTAGCAATCAAGATAAATAATAATACATATCATCAAAGTTGACATTAGAATAATTTATAGTAAATCATGCTAAGGTGAAGGAAATTATCATTGAATCTATGTTTGGATTTCACTTGAGTTTGGATATTTAGCAGTTATGTCAGTCTTTGACTATGGATTCCTATAGAGTTTCTGGAGTACTGGAAACACTTCCCTTCCACCAGCCAGTCCTGGTTTGTTAGTTCAGTAGCCTACAGCTGACAGCTCAGAGAGTAAAGTGTTACATCTTGATTGTTTCTATTTTATGCAGTTCAGGATGCAGGTTCTGGAGTGTCCCCTGTAATTGCTGTGGGTCACCGTGTACCTGCTCCCTCTACAGTATTGTTTTCTTGGTGGTATAGAGCCTGGTAGCTGTTTAAAAACACAGGTTCTCATGTTTGGTGTTTTCCATAGGTGTTCTGTGGTGCAGAAGAATTCCACTGGTCAGTGTTGCTATCTGGGATACTGTAGTAAAGAGACTCAGGTGGTTCATCAGATTGAGAACTATTTCACTGCCCCAAGTTGTAAATAGTGGCCACAGATTCTCTCTGTTGACTGTGACTGATGCAAGGTCCAGCCAATGACAAAGCAGTGCTCTTTCACTCTTCAGTTGTGACCATAGATCCGGATGGGTGGTGGTTCAGGATGGGAGCAGCCATTCTCTGATGCCTTGGATCAGACAATTTTTCACCTTAATTGATCTCCCTTTTGGCTATGGTTGTGATCAGGGAGCCTTCTACTACAATATTCAGTTTTAAATATACAAGTCTTACACTTCCTTGGTGAAATATCTCTTCAATATTTATAATTTTGAGGCTATTATAAATGGAATTATATTCTTAATATCCTTTTCAAATTTTGCATTTCCAGTATATATAAATACAATCATTTTTTTTCAATAATAATATTCGAATTCTGCAATTTTTCTCAGTATATTTATTGCCTCATGTGTGTATGTGCACGATGAGTCCCCTAAGTCACTTAAGCTTTTCTATATATAAGAAAATATCATCTGAAAACAAATATGAGTTTACTTTCATTTCTTCTTTGAATGCCGATTCTCTCCTTCCCCCACAAATTATTCGGGTTAGGACTTGCAATACAATGTGGAGCAGAAATGGAAAAAAAAAGAAAACAGGCAAATTTCTCTTGTTCCTGATGTTAGGGGAAAAGTTTACAGTGTTTCATCATTGAGTATCATGATAGTGGTGGATTTTTCATTAATGTTCCTCATCATGTTGAGGAAATTCCCTCTATTCCAGGTTTTTTCTGAGTGTTTTCATAATGAAAGTGTTTTTATTTTGTGAAATGACTTTTCTGCTTTAAATTATTTTGGGTTTTGCCCTTCATACTACTAATGTAGTTTATTATATTGATTTGTTTTATGTTGAAGAATTTTTGCACTCATGGGATAAATCCTACTTGTTCATGGTATATAGTGCTTTTAGTATGCTGTTGGCTTCAGTATGCTACTATTTTTTGAGCATTTTGTTCTATTGTTTCCTTTACTGTGATATCTTTGTCTATCTTTTATAACATGTCAATGGTTGTCTCATAGAATGAGCTAGGAAGTTTTCTCTCTTTTATTTTTTAGAGGAGTTTAGAAAACATTGGTATTAATTCTCCTTTGTATATTTGGAAAAATTTAATAATGAACCCATTTGTTCCTAGGACTTTCTTCTCGGGCTGATTTTGATTCAATTTATTTTTATTTTTATTTCCTTATTTGTTTGTTTGTTTGTTTATTGTGGTGGGTATTGAACCCAGAGCCTTGTGCATGCAAGGCAAGCACTCTACCAACTAAGCTATATCCCCAGCCCTGATTTCTTTTTAATAGATTTGTTCATATTTTATATTTCTTCAGGATACAATTAGCTAGTCTGTGTGTTTCTATGAATCTGTTGATCTCACCTAGATTATCAGATTGTTGGTATAGTTGCTCATATTATTCTCTTCTACTTTTAAAAACTTTTGTCTAGCTAATAGTACTTTTGGGTTTTAGTAATTTGAACTCTCTCTTTTATTCCTTCTCAATTTGGCTACAGGTTTATCTCTTTTTTTGACCTTTACAAAGAACCATGTTTTAAATTTTCTTTCATTCTCTCTATATTGTTTTTCTATGTCCTTTTTTGTTCCAATCTTCCTTCTGTTCCAATCTTCATTCCTTTTCTTCTGCAACATTTGGTTTAGTTTTCTTTTCCTCGTTTCTAATGTGTGAAGTTAGATTTTTGGTTTGAGGGTTTTTTTTTTTCCTTTTTTAACAGAATGTTACATCAGTAAATGTTATACATTGATTTTTTTTCTGTGATGCCACTTTCATTTTAACCATCAATAATTTAACCACAATGCTTCCCTTGTCAAAACCTGCTCTTTCTTACTAGTGCTGCTTGTGTCATTTTTTTCTAGTATCTGTGTCCTTCAAAAGTTGTCACCCATCCACTTCTTTATGACCTCACTCACCAATTTTTTTAATAATCTCTACCATGATTTCCTGATCATCCCAGAATATCAACTTTTTGCCCTTAACACAATGTACCTACTTCCTTTTCACTCCACATATTATCACCATATTGCCAAGTTCATTCTTCCTTTCCATCTTTTTCTTTATACTTTGTTTCTTTCAATTTTAATTTAAAATAATTTTTATTTCTGTGAACCTTATTTAATTAATAGTAATCATCTCTAATATTTGTTGTATTTCTACCATTAATTTATAGTTTGCTATATATGTTAATCTGCACTTTATAAATTTCTTTAAATATTTTAACATAATCTTCACATTTTTCTGTTTTTTTTTTGTTGTTGTTCTCCAACAAGTTATAGTTTATAAGTATATTTTTCTTTCCAAACATTTCTTACAATTACTGCATTCATTTAGATTCACAGTTATCCAATCAATTATTTTCCATTGGCACATCAGTTACTTTTAATAATAATGGTGTTTTCCATGTTATAGAACTCACCTTCCTAACAATCTCCTTTAGTGTTAGATCACTGTTCTCCTTTAGTGCTTGATTATTGTTCTTATGTGGCCCCATTCACTTTAATCTCAGTGGGAAAAGCACGTTTAGATATAGAATAGATTCCATAAAGTGGAGTGGAATGGTTGGCTAAAATAATCTGGAATCTGTAGGACACCCCCTCAGTAAGGAAAGATCACAGGCAAACTGGATCCAAGGGCATGAGACTACACTGTTGTCCACAGGCAAAATTTCTTCTCTCTGCCAACCTTGTATTTTAAAATCTGTAAATATTGATGTATATACATTTAATTTTCTTTTCTACACATGTATCATATTTCATTTAACCATTTTCATAGTAATGACATTTTCCAACTCTTTGTCATTACAAACAATACTTGCGGTGAAGATGTTTTTACTTGTACATGTGTGAAATGTTTTCTGAGGCTTGTATCTGGTAGTGTAGTTGCTAGCTAATACTGTATGTCCATACTCATTTTCACTGTGTCTTGCTAAAATAGTTTCTAATATGACAACACTCCCACAAGTGCTAAATGAAATTTCCCATTTCCCACCTTCAACAGTGTTTATATTAACTGATTGATATTTTTGGCAGTCCAGTAGGCATAAAATTTTATTGAATTTCTTAAAGTTATGTTTCTCTGATTAATAAGGACATTGGATATCTCCTCATGTTTATTTGCCTTTTGGTTCTTCCTTTTATGTAAATTGTCCATTCATTTAATTTGTCCATTTTTATAGAGGTCAGCCAGGGTTTTTCTTGCTAGCATATAGGAATTGGACTTCTTCAATGTGATCTTGTTTGTTTTCTGACTTTCGGGGACCTTTTAGATTCTGCTTAACTAAGATATTCCCTTTTTGTCTTTCATTATAGTAATGGATGGATTGGATAAGTGAAGTCTACCTTGAGAAGCCTACAGAAAAAGGTAAAATACGTGGTTCAACACCTGAAAGATACCATAAGATGTTGAAGAAAATGTAGTTGAACAATACTGTGTTGAAGAACTTAATACAAGAGAGAAGTTAGCGTCAATTAGAGTAATTCATGGTAAAGACAAGTTTAAATATACTCATATGTTCTAAACATTGTGCTGGTACTAATTTTGCTATAAATTGTAATATTGAATAAATTGCCTAATCTTTCAGAGTCTCAAGGGCTCTTTATCAAATTACATTTATTCATATCTATTTAGCAAAGATTCTTTGAGTAGTAAGTAATTTAATATGTATGAAGTTCCTACCCTACTACCTGGTAGATAGTATGTCCCTAATAATTTTTATTCACTTCATTTTTATTGTACCTTATATTTATATAGCCCTCTGCAGTTGAAAATCACTTTCTTACTCATTTAATTCTTTTTAGTCACTTAGAATCCAGTATTTGGTTGTAACATTGCTTTGTAAAGTAGGCATATGCTTGTTTAATTAAATGTAAATTGATTTATGCCTTTGCTTACTTTAGGATTTTAGAGAAATCTTGGTTTTTATTTTGGTTATCTAAAGTTAGCAGCATCCCCTGGTAGTTTCTCTACTCCTCCACTTTCTCATGTGGATAATTATTTGTATTCAAATATAATGGAAGAAATTAGCTATGAAAGACTTTTGATGGATCCCATTGTGAGAGAATTCTTTCTTGTTCTTAATTCATCTCCTTCTAAGATTGTGTTTTCCTAAAGGAATGTGTACTTT
>NW_026000294.1:6796303-6810331 GCF_001458135.2 Marmota marmota marmota | reverse complement strand
TGTGTACTTTTTTTTTTTTTTAAAGATAGAGTGAGAGAGAGAGAGAGAGAGAGAGAGAGAATTTTTAATATTTATTTTTTAGTTTTCGGCAGACACAACATCTTTGTTGGTATGTGGTGCTGAGGATCGAACCCAGGCCGCACGCATGCCAGGCGAGCGCGCTACCGCTTGAGCCACATCCCCAGCCCCGGAATGTGTACTTTTTAAAAACTGGATTAATATGATACTTGTAGCCAATCTTAGGATCACTTCAAATTGGTAAATAACAGTAAATTGATGAATGTTTACTTCTTGTTTGAGTCAGCAAGATTTAAGAGAAGAGTCATTAAAATTAGAGTGGTTTGGAACATTGATGGTGCCATTTTTTTAAAGATAAGGATAAGCTTTCACTTTCTCAAAATATTTACCACATATACTGCCTTCATTCTAAATAATGTGCTATTTTCTTTGCCCTCTAAATAGCATTCTGATGAGGTGGTACAGGACCTGTGCATATTGTATGCAAGAAAGAATGAATTGTTTTGTTTCTATACCTCATTTTCAAGTTTAAAAAAATAGTTATCAAACTTGATGATCTACTGACTCTAATTTTCCAACCTTAAAAGAAATTAAGTATAAAGGAAGGTAAAACTTCATGCTGTTATATTAAATTTCCTGGTAATAGCTAGGCACAGTGGCATATGCATATAATCCCAGCAACTTGAGAGGCTGAGGCAAGAGGATTGCAACTTTGAGGCCATCCTGGGAAACTTAGTGAGACCCTTCTCAAAATAAAAAATGAAAAGGGCTGGGTCTGTAGCTTAATGGTAAAGCCCCATGGGTTCAATCCTGAGTATCAAATAATAAAAATAATAATAATAATACATAAAATTTTAAAAGTAAGTTCTTGGTATGTATTTTTAACATCTTTCCTTGGCTGAAGTTCGGGCCAATGTAACATCTCTTGGCTTCCTTGGATTTGGGATTAGGAACCTTCTCTGATGCCTTTATTTCAATATGGACACCCAGGCTCCCTCCTCTATCCCACCTCTTTCAAATATCTGCTTATCTTTTAAAATATAAAAATTAACTTATTTTTTTATTAAAAAAAGGTAGAAAACCTTTCTTTGTTTTACTAAAGGTCGAACTATTGAATGCCTTATTTTAGTTTTATCTTAATCTAAGCATCAAAATTTTACAGAATTACATGTGCTGCTTACATCTTATTCTTGAACAACTTCAGCTTTAAGCCTCATATAGAAACGATAGTATATACCCAAGACACTACATGCAACTTATCTATACAAATAAATTTAGTGATTTGTAACATATAATACACTAAAGGAAAGTGATTGAGTAAACCTCTCTTCCCACTTGGCATTATGTATGAATCATATGGGTCAACAGTATACTTCAGTGGAGAAGAAAAAAAAAAAAACATCTGGTTGTGATCATTTATCTAAGTGTCTGCTTATTTGGTAAGGTTCATCTGATTACATGTGTGCAGTTTTAGGACATTTTCATTTACTAACAAAGTGAATAAATTTATTTGTCTTTGTCATTTCCACACAGTGCAACACAACCCTTGGAATTATTGTAGCTGATATTTAACTAATTTACAGTCCTCAGAAAACCTTTACAAAAAATTATAATCCTAAACTTTGCCAAAAATATTGAGGCTCTTGTTCCCACATCTATGCAGAGATTTTTTTTAAATATTTATTTTTTAGTTATAGGTGAACACGATATCTTTATTTTATTTTTATGTGGTGCTGAGGATCAAACCCAGGGCCTCGCACATGCTAGGTGAATGCTCTACCTCTGAGCCACAACTCCAACCCTCTATGCAGAAATTTTTAATATTGTTCTCTTTTTGTCTTGACTATTTAGCTAAACTTAATGTTGGTGTTGTTATTGTTGTTGTTGTCATCATTTTCACCTTCTTTGTTTGAAAAAGAAGACTGTATTGTAGAGTCTCTATTCTTAGCCTGGATTTTTTTAAAATGTTTATTTATTTTTGTTACTGATTATCGAACCCATGATATTTTACCACTGAAGTACATCCCCAGTCCTTTTTTTTTAGTATTTATTTGAGACAAGGTCCTGCTAAATTGCTGAAATTCTTACTATGTTGCTGAGTGTGGCTGGTCTCAAAATTGCAATCCTCCTTCCTCATCCTCCTGAGTCACCAGGATTATAGTCATGTTCTACCACATCCATCTTTAACCTGGATTTGTAATACTAATCAGTCTTTTCCATTTTATGTGATTCATAATTATTGTCATTATTTTGCTAAGTCCTTATTTGAAAGATAGAGGGGTTGGGGATGTGGCTCAAGTGGTAGCAAGCTCGCCTGGCATGCGTGGGGCGCTGGGTTCGATCCTCAGCACCACATAAAAATAAAAAAACAAAGATGTGTCCACCGAAAAAATAAATATTAAAAAAAATCACTTCTCTCTTTAGAGAGAAAAAAAAGAAAGATAGAATAATCTGAAATACCAGCGATTTATACTTTTCTTCTGGTTTTTATGTTTTCCTCTTTAGCATATAACTTAGATACTATTATATCTCTTTTCAAAAAAGCAAATGTAGATAGAAATGTTTAAATTTTACTTAAAATTAATTCCAACCCTAAATGAATAGATAGATGAAACTGTATTTGCTCTCATTCTATATATCCACAAAGTACCAACAACTACTGGCAGAACTCTATCATTGGAGTCTAGAATAAACACTTATCTTTCTTTATGGAGGACAGTAACTGAATTATTGAAACTGGAAGGTAACCTTGAATTTTCACATATGATAAGTCTCCAAAAGAGGCTCTAGACATATGTTACTTTATTGTACTTAGATTTTATTTCTTGAGTTTTATAAATACCAAATATTCCTGCTTTCACAGTTATTAATCCAAGTAATTTAATATTAGGTTCTTATTTATTTTTATTAGAATTATTAACACAGAATGTTAGAAATGTTTTTATGCATTTTTATATAAATTTTTTTTATAATTTTATACAAATTAATTGGGATTCACTGTGATAATCCATACATGCATACATTATATGTTGATCATGCCTGTTTTAGTCAGCTTTTTTGCTGTTGTGAGTAAAGGACCAACCAGAAAAACTGTAGAGGAGGAAAAGTTTATTTGGGGGCTCACAGTTTCAGAGATCTCAATCTATAGACAGCAGGCTCCATTCCTTGGAGCTCGAGGTAAGGCAGAGCATCATGGCAGAAGAGGTGGCAGAGGGAAGCAGCTTACATGATGATCAGAAAGCAGAGAGAGAGGTCTCAACTTGCCAGATAAAAGTATATATCCGAAAGCCATGCCCTCAATTCCCACCTCCTCCAACCACACTATACCACTTCAGTTATCACTCACTTAATTCCTATAGGGATTAATCACTGATTAGGTTAAGACATTCACAACCCAATCATTTCTCCTCTGAACCTTCTTGCATTGTCTCACACATGAACTTTTGGAGGATAAAAAAAATCACCATAACAGTGTCCATTCATGCTTATTCTGTGTCTATCCTCCCTCCCCTGGGACCTTTTTGAGTCCTGATAATCCCTCTGCTACTTTCATGGTTTCTTTTATGATTATGGGGTTTTTTATATTTTAAGTTTCCACAGGTGTGAAAATACACAATACTTCTTCTAGGCAGCAGTTTCACTGCTGGGACTAAAAGACCTAACAAGAACAATCTTAGGGAAGAAAAAGTTTATTTAGCAGCTCATGGTTTCAGAGGTCTCAGTTCATAGATGGCTGACTCCATTTTTTCAATGCTCAAGATGAGGTACAACATCATAGCATAAAAGTTTGGCAGAGGGAAGTAGCTTAGGACATAGCCAAGAAGCAGAGTGAAAGTTATCCTTACATCAACAAAAATAAAAACCCCAAAGGCCTGCTCCCAATGACCCACCTTCTCCAGCCATACCCTACCTACCTATAGGTAATACCTATCAGTGGATTAATATAGTGATTAATTTAAGGCTCTTATAATCCAATCATTTCACCTCTTAACTTTCTTGCATTGTTTCACACATAAGCATTTGGATAACACCACATATCTAAGCCATAACACTTGTCTTTGAGTCTCTATTATTTTGCTTAAGATTATGTCCTCCAGTTCCGTCCATTTTCTTACAAGTGACATTTCATTCTTCTTGATGGATGAATAGTACTCTTCTGTTTATATATAATATATTTTCTTTATCCATTCATCTGTTGATGCACACCTGAGCTGATCCATGCAGTGAATATTGTGAACAGTGCCATAGTAAACATGGGTTTGCAGGTATCTCTTTTGTATGCTGATTTCATTTCCTTTGGATATATACCAAGGAGTGGGATAGCTGGATCATATGGTATAACTATTTTTGATGTTTTGAGGAAGCTCTGTACTGTTTTCTGTAATGACTAAACTAATTAACATTCCCACCAAATGTGTCTAAACATCCATTTTTTTCTATACATCCTTACCAGTATTTGATTTTTTTATTATAGCCTTTCTAATTAGGGTGAGATGGTATCTGATTGTAGTTTTGATTTGCATTTCCCCAATCACTAATGACATTAATCATTTTTTCTTATTTTTATTGGCTATTGAAATTTTATATAAACAAAAAATAATGCTGCCCATACCAAAATGTTTCTTATACTTTTATTTATTATAGCCAACTATTGAAAAATGCTAAATTTCATAAAGCTTGGAAGTTAAGATATTTTTCAGAATTTGATCTGTTCTTTGTATATTTATGTTGTATTGAATTTAGTATAATAACAATAGCCAACTTTTTGTAGCTCTTACTATGGGCCAAGCACTTTATATGTATTAACCAAATCAGTGTTCTCAATAACCCTATGAAGTCAGTATTATACTCACTTTTTACAAATAAACCAAAGCATAGAAATCTTAAAGTAATTCCCAAAGATCAAACAGCAAACAAGTGGTAGAGCTGCAGGATGCACTCAAGTAGCCTTCTTTTGCCCATTTATAGTCTTGTCACCTCTTAATTTTGCCTCCCATTTTAGTACCAAATGTTTAATTAGCCGTTGTTATACATCTATTACTAATGTTTGTTGTTCTTTTTTGTCATTATTACATGTAGGTTTTTTCTTGATAACTAAAAATATCCTGAAGCATTAGGTGTATGTGTTTTAGGGGAGAGCTTGGAAAATATTGTGGGTATATGATCAGTTACATAAATGTCCATGGTAAATTTCCTGAAGAATAAAGAGAAATATGTTGTAATTGAGTTATTTTATTAGACCATTAGACCTGTTTGCTTTACCCTTCATTTGTACTTTTCTATGGCTATATATAAAATTAGATGCATATGAAGAATAGCAATAAATCAATAAACTGTCTAGGAAATTAGAGTTTCTGATTCAAGAAACAAATGAAGTATTTGTAGTAGCCAATATATCCCCCATGTACATAAAAGTAAAAATCTGTCTTCATTTTTGTTGAGTACATTGCCTCCATGGTGGCAAATATGATACATTAGACATATTATGAGCTTTAATTTCAGATACTTGGATGAAATCACATCTGTACTGCTTATTCACTGTATAACTTTAGATGTGTTAGAAAATGTCTTCACTCCCAGACTATTCAACAATAAAGTTAAGGAAATAATATTCACCTCCCAGAATTATTATAAGTAGTTATTATTATAAGTAGTTAATAACTAATGTAAAGCATTGCTTATTATATAATAAACATTAAATAGATATATAATAATTATTCAATAAGTATTAAGCTTCCTCTCTCTACTTTTCATCCATTTCTTTTATTAAAAAATAATTCAAGGGTTGAAAATAGAATATATAAAATAATAAAGTTCAACAAATACAATTAGATCTTTGAACTGAAAAAATAATTTAAAAATCAGAAGGTCAATATGCTAATGACAAAGATTATTACTTGCCAGGACTGAGCACAAAGGGGTATTTAAGCTTCTTAACAAACAAACAAAGGAAAAAGCAAAATTTAAAAAGTGCACATAATAACAGAGTCTCATTACAAAGAAAGCAGAGACAACCAATATTTTTTCTGGCATGAAATATTAAGTTTTTTACTCAAAACACAATATACATATGAAACAATAATAATGAGCAGTGACTTTAATATTTTTACAAACTATAATTTTTATTGGTACTTATTTGTTGTGACTATATTCAGGAATGTATGGCAACACAGTATTAAAGTACATTTTCCAATGATGATTCTGTAAAATTTTGAATTAATACAAATTAGGTAAATAGACTTGGATGGTCTCATTTATTAATCAAAAACAATGTTTTCCGAAGTGTTATATCTATCCATACCATCACTGGCACAAAAAACATATATATACACATATATACACATAGGTGTGTGCTTGTGTGTGTGTCCATGGAATTTATGTTCAGCATGTTTTTGTGTGTAATAAGAATTTATTTCAATATATATTGTACCTACATAAATTCTTTCAAATACAGAATATATATGCCACATTTGAATATTGTTGATATAACTATTGTGTATATATTTTGCTTTATGTACTACATATACATCCATTCCCTTTTTAAATTGGTTCTTTTATTTATAAATGACAGTAGAATTGATCTTGATAAAATTGTATGAGCATGGGATATATCTTATACTAATCAGGACCCCATGGGTAGGCACAATAGTGGGATTCACTTATATATTTTCATATATGTACATAGGAAGATTATATTTATTCTCCTGTTTTTTTTCTATTCTTATCACTCCTTCCTTCCTTTTGTTCCCATTTGTCTAATCTACCAAACTTCTCTTCTTCCCCTCTCCCCTTTTAATTTTAAAAGTTTAGTTTTCACATATCAGTGAACACATTTGACTTTTGGGATTGGCTTATTTCAATTAGCATATTCTCCAGATCCATCCATTTACTGGAAAATGTCATGAAGTCATTCTTCTTTATGCCTGAGAAATATTCCATTTTATATATGTACCACAAATTTTTTATCCATATATCTGTTTATGGGCATCTACTTTGGTTCCACAGCTTAGCTATTATGAGTTGTGCTGCTGTAAACATTGATGTGGGTGTGTCAATGTAGTATGCTGATTTTAAATCCTTTTAATATATGCCAGGGGGTGGAAGAACTGGTTCAAATGGTGGTTCTATTCCAAGTTTTTTGAGAAATCTCCATATTGCTTTCCAGAGGGGTTGCATCAATTTGCAGTCCCACCAGCAGTGTGTAAGTGTTCCCATTTTCCCACATCCCCCACAAGATTTGTTATTTGTATTCTTGATAATTGCCATTCTGATGAGTGAAATGGAATCTCAATACAGTTTTAATAAGCATTTCTCTAATTACTAGAGATGTTGAACCTTTTTTCATATATTTATTAATCATTGTGTTTCTTCTTTTAAATTTTTTTTAGTTGTAGATGGGCACAATAGTTTTATTTTATTTATTTATTTTTATGTGATGCTGAGGATCGAACCCAGTACCTCACATGTGCAAGACAAGTGCTCTGCCACTGAGCCACAATCTCAGCCCCTTGTGTTTCTTCTTTTGATAAGTGTCTGTTCAGTTCCTTTGCCCATTGATTGGGTTTTGTTGTTGTTGTTGTTGTTGTTGTTGTTGTTGTTTGTTTGGTGTTAAACTTTTTGAGTTCTTTGAATATCCTGGAAATTAACACCCTATCCGAGGTGCAGTTTGAAGTTTTTCTCCCATACTGTAGGTTCTCTCTTCATGCTCTTGATTTTTTCTTTTGCTGTGAGGAAACTTTTTAGTTTGATGCCATCCCATTTATTGATTTTTTTTTTTATTTTGCTTCTTGTGCTTTCGGACTTTTGTTCAGGAAGTCAGTTCCTGTGCTAATATATTGAAGTGTTGTACCTACGTTTTCTTCTAGTAGGTGCAGGATTTCTGGTATAATTCCTAGGCCTTTGATCCACTTAGAGTTGATTTTTGTGCAGCATGAAAGATAGGGATTAACTTTTATTCTAATACATATGGATTTCTACTTTACCCAACCCCATTTGTTGAAGAGGCTATCTTTTCTCCAGTATGTGTTGTTGGTGCCTTTGTCTAGTATGATGTAACTGTATTTATGTGGGTTTGTCTCTGTGTCTTCTTTTCTGTTCCATTGGTCTTCTTACCTACTTTGTTGTCAATACAGTTCTGTTTTTGTTACTGTAACTCTGTAGTAATATTTGGGTTTGGTATTGCTTCATGTTCTTGCTAATGATTGCTTTAGCTATTCTGGGCCTCTATTATTCCAAATGAATTTCATCACTTCTTTTTCTATTTCTATGAAGAATGTCATTGGAAATTTTATGGGAATTGCATTGAATTTGCAAGCACTTTTGGCAGATTGGCCATTTTCACAATATAACCTCCATTTTATGGGATCTTTAAAGTCATTAATTCTGTGGTTGTTTGAAAGAAGGGCTACTATCTCTTGACCACATATGACCATCTCAGTCTTTCAGGTCAATAATTTGACCACATTTGCATGGATTTAACCCCCAAGTATAGGTCATAATTGAGACTCATTTAGGGGACTGAAGGAAAAAATTCCTCTCAATAGGTGACCATCTGAAAGGATGTCTTCTGAGTCGTCATTCATGTTACCAAATAAATAGGCACTCTTTGGCAGCAGAAGCATTTGTAAGCCTTATTTCTCACTTCAATGGTTCTTTATTTTCTGAGCCCTCAGTGCTTCTTAAAATGATGATTAACATGATAATTGTACACATAAACGTGACAGTGTGATATTTCAATATATGCATACAGTGTACACTGATCAAATCCTGCCTCCCTTTATCCAACTCATTTTTTCCCAACTCATTTTTATTCCTAATCTCTTTCAATCAATAGTCTATATTAAAATCAACTTTTTCATTTTTAACCTCCACATATGAAAGAGAACATGGAGTAATTGTGTTTCTGTGCTGGCTTACTTCACTTAATACCCTCCAATTCCATACATTTTTCTGCAAATGAAAAGATTTCTTTCTTATTTATGGCTAAATAATATTTCATTATATATTGTGTATATGTGAGTGTAATGTGTTTGTATGTATATGATGTGTATATATGTATATATGTGTGTATATAATATATATTATACATATATAATATATATATACATATATATTACACATATATAATCCATATATAATTTTCTTCATCCATTGATCTTTTGATGAACACCTAGGTTGATTCAATGTATTGGTAACTGTGAATAGTGACACAAGAAACTTGGGATTGCAGGTATCTATTTGTTATGCTGATTTCCTTTCCTTTACATATAGACACGAAAGTAGAATAGCTGTATCATATGGTAAATCTATTTTTAGTTTTTGGGGGTATATGGCAGACTTCCATGCTATTCTCCATAATGGTTTTACTAATTTACATTTTCACCAATGGTATGTAAGAGTTTCTTTTTCTCCACATCCTTTCTAGCATTTGTTATTTTTTTATAATAACCATTCAAATGGGGATGAGAATTTTGCTCAATTTGGTTGATGATGGGATAGCTTCCTTGATGATTTAATAGTGGGAGAGGTAAAAACTAATTTATTACCATCTTTGTACTATAAAAACAAATTCTTGCTACTGTTTTGATTGAGAATGGAAGAAAGGAACTATGGGCTAGGACTTTTTAAACATTATCTAATCAGCACAACAATGCTATAATATAAATATTAGTTATCTTTTTATAGGGCATTATAGCAAAACATAACAGTGTGGGCTATTTTGACATATTCAGAGATGCATATAATTTAGTTTGCTCCATTTCAATCTCTGGTTCTTCTTCTTCCTTTCCCTTCCTCTTTCACCTGAGCCCTGTCCTCTATTCTATTAGTTTTCCTTCTATTTATTAATGTTTTAACTGGTACTTTATAGGTATATATAAAATTGAAATGCCTTGTTATATATTTATACACATAATTTGGTCACCTTCATCCCCAGTTCTTCCCGTTTTCTTCTCCTCCTCCTTCTCCCTTTGCCTCTTGCTTCTACTCTACTGATCTCCCTTCTATTTTTATAATGTATCCTTTTTTGTTCCTTTTTTCTGTCTAAATTATGAATATGAGAGAAAATATTAGACCCTTGACTTTCTGAGTCTGACATATTTCACTTAGGATGATGTTCTGCAGGTTCATCCATTTACCAGCAAGTGACAATTTCATTTGACTTTATGACTGACTAGAATTCCATTGCATATTAATACCACATTTTCTTTATCCATTCCTGTATTGATTGCCACCTAGGATGGATCCATAACTTGACTATTGCGATTAGGCTGTTATAAACATTGATGTGCATGTTTTGCTATAGTATGACCTACCCCAATTGAACCAAGAGGATATAAAAAAACCTAAGCTGGCCAATATCAAGCAATGAGGTTGAAGAAGCTATAAAGCACCTTCCAACAAAGAAAAGCACAGGACCAAATGGAGTTCCATCTGAGTTCTACCAGACCTTTAAAGAAGAACTAATGCCAATCCTCCTCAAATTATTCCATGAAACAGTAAGGGAGGGAACACTCCCAAATTCATTCTATGAAGTCAGTATCACCCTAATATCAAAACCAGATAAAGACATCAAGGAAAGAAAACTAATGAACTATATCCCTGATGAATGTAGATGCAAAAATCCTTAATAAAATATTATCAAATAACATTCAAAAACACAGTAAAATAAAATGCCATTATCAAGTTGAATTCACTACAGAGATACACTGTTGCTTCAAAATATGAGTAACTAAAAACAGAGTAGGGTCGAAGAGCATGAGAAGAAGATTAACATTAAACAGGGATGAGAGGTGGGAGGGAAAGGGAGAGAGAAGGGAAATTGCATGGAAATGGAAGGAGACCCTCAGAGTTATACAAAAGTACATACAAGAGGAAGTGAGGGGAAAGGGAAAAATAATACAAGGGAGACAAATGAATGTCAGTAGAGGGGGCAGAGAGAGAAGAGGGGAGGGGAGGGGGGATAGTAGAGGATAGGAAAGGCAGCAGAACACAACAGACACTAGTATGGCAATATGTAAATTAATGGATGTGTAACTGATGTGATTCTGCAATCTGTATATGGGGTAAAAATGGGAGCTCATAACCCACTTGAATCAAAGTGTGAAATATGATATATCAAGAACTATGTAATGTTTTGAACAGCCAACAATAAAAAAAAAACAACCAAAAAAATAAATAAATAAATAAATAAATAAATAAATAAATAAAAACAAAATATGTAAATATTCAACACATAAATAGAATCAAGGACAAAATTCACATGATTATTTCAGTAGATGCAGAAAAGACCTTTGATAAAATCCAGCTCCCACTCATGTTAAAAGCACTGAAGAAACTAGGGAGAGAAAGAATTACCTCAGCATCATAAAGGTGATATATGACCACCCCAAAGCAAATATACTGAATGGAGAAAAACTAAAGAAATGTCCTCTAAAATTAAGAATGAGTCAAGGATGTCCACTCTTTCTACTCCTATTCAATATAGTTCTTGAATGTCTAACTAGAACAATCAGGCAAGAAAAGTATATTAAAGGGATACAAATAGGAAAATAAGTCAAACTGTCTCAGTTTACTTATCTTTTTAAAGTTGAAGACAGAAGTTCTAAAAGATGGAATGTCTTTTCCAAGATCACAGTGGTAGTTAAGCTCATTTAATCCCTGAATGAGGAATATATTTTTTTTATTTTCCATGCATCATTATTTTCCTTCAGTCAGCAAATATGTTAAATATTTGCTGTGTGCAAGGTTCTCTTTCTCTCCATATATATGTACATATACATCTATGGAATATGATTCATAGATGCCCCACATGCTTGATTTAAAAATTGTATAGTTGTTAAGAATACCATTTTTGAAGTCATATAATCCTGAATTCATTTCTCAGCTCTTACAAAGTGGTCAACTTTTATTTAAAGAAGATAAAATTCTTTCTCAAAACTTGTGAACCCAAAATAAACAAAACAATACAAATAAGGATGGAAGAAAATAATCATGTGATAAATGATGTTATTATTAGCTATTATCATTAAGCAACTCACAGACCACCAGCAGCAAGACACATATAATTATAATGATTTGTGATATGACTTATAATACAGATATCTTTATAACTTCTTTAGGATCATAGAAGAGATAGTCAATTGTGCTTCCTAGGGATAGTGAATACCTCCTAGAGACAATACATGTTATCTGGGACTTAAAGTATAATAGGCAGTCAGAAGGCATTCTACATAGAGCAAACAGCATGAGAAATATTCTCAAGTTGTAAAAATGCATGACTTCCTTAAGGGAACCAGGACTACATGGAGAAAGGCTACAGGAAACTGAAGGTCTTTTTAAAGTCAGGGGGTAGTTGTAGTGAGAGTAGGATGATTGTATATTATGATCTCAAAGTAGAATATTAGAAATGAACATCAGATACAAATAATTATGGGTTAATGACAGATCAATAGAGCGAAGGGAGCAGGGTTTGGGAAAAGGAAAGGGGAAGGAGAGGTACTGAGGTCAGAATTAGTATAAGATATATCCCATGCTTGTCTAATTATGTCAAAATGGATTCTACTGTCATGTGTAACTAAAAAGAAGCAATTAAAAATCATATATAGTTGTTCTGAGTGATAACAAGGTACCACCAGATTATGGCCTTAAAAGTGGGTGTGTGATGTATAATACAAATAAACACAAGTATATATGGTCTATTCACAGTCCATTTTTAAGTTAAAATTTTATTTTGATTACTTTGAATTTTCATTTCTTTAAAATTTTAACACAGTATTCAATTTGTTATTTATTTATTTATTTATTTATTTATTTATTTTTGAAATTGTGAATTGAATCCAGATCATTTAACCACTAGGCACCATCACCAACCTTTTTTATTTTGTATTCTGAGATGGTCTCACTAGGGCCTCACCAAATTACTGCAGCAGGCCTCAAACTAGTGGTCTTCTTGCCTCAGCCTCCTAAATTACTAGGATTACAGCCATACATTTTTGGTGAAACCTGACATTTCTTTAATTTCATATAACTCTATTCCTACCACAGTATTTCCTACTTTTATAAAGTCTGAATTGATTTAAGTTATTTTTGTAAAAGGTTTCACATGAATATGTCCTTTTTGTGATGGTTGTTACTCTTGCTGTTGTTTAGTTCAAACAAATAGAAAGAATAAAGAATCACAGTTGCTTTCTGCTTCATGACAGAATGACTGAAATTGAAATTTGTTATTGGCATAAATAATGAGAACATCAGGGAAAAATGAATAAAACCTTTTAAGATGTTTGACAACCAATGTTACAGGACCATGTAACATTACACAGTGTTCCATGTTACATAATGCTTATCTCATCTGTCAGGGATGAGAGAACAGGTGAGCCCAGTGTTCACCCAAACTTTCTAAATGTAAGCACATTCCAGATTATGGCACAATGAGTAGTGACTAAACTAAATCACAATGGTGTATTAGTTGAGAAGCCAGAGGTCAGAGTTTGGGGAGGCTGAGATGAGATAGTTGAAATCTGTGGATCAGAGTACTAGACAAGAGATAATTTTAGGGAGAAAGAGCCACAGAAAATTGGTTAAGGGTCCTCTTTAGTTTGGGGCTGAAAATGGAGCTACCCGTGTATTAAGTGAAATTTAAAATGACAGACAAAGAATACTAAAAGGGATTATCATCTATTTCCTCAGAGCTTATACAGAGCTGTAAGGAATTCAAATTTTAGCTAGACACAATGGGGATATCCTGGTTACACACTAAGACATTCAGTGGCACAGTGGCACATGCCTATAATTCCAGTACTCTAGAAGTGCCAAACTAACCCTAGAACAAAAGCTACTATACCCCTGCCCTAGCAAAGCTTAATCACCAATTTAGAAGAGGATGCAGTAGGCACATGCCTTTAATCCCAGCTACTCAAGATACTGAGGCAGGAGGATCACTTTATCCTAGGGATTTGAAGCCATGTTGGGGAATATAGTGAGAAACCATCTCAAAAAGGAAGGAAGGAAGGG
>NW_026000294.1:6773836-6796287 GCF_001458135.2 Marmota marmota marmota | reverse complement strand
AAGAGAAAGAGAAGAGAAGAGAAAAGAAGAAGAAGAGAAACCTACAAGGCATGACATCACTGACAATGGCAAATTAGAAAATTCCAAGACCCTGTTTCTCCACAAAAACATCTGTTGAACTGAAGAAACTTGGCATAATAAACTTTTGTAGAGTTCAGGAATTTAGCCAAAAAAAGAAAAAAAGAAAAATACAATGAGGCCTGGCACAGTGGCATATGCCTATAATTCCAGTACTTTGGGAGGCTGAGGTATGAGGATTACCAGTCTCAGAAAGGCCCTTGGGCAGGAAAGTGAAACTTTTTCTTATAATGGAGGCTATCATTTAGGATGGCCACCCAAATGCTAAGCAAGGACATTACAGATATTATTTCTGAACAACCAATGGGTAGAAGAAGAAATCAAAAGGGCAATTTAATATATCTTGATATGAATGACAATAAAAACAGCATATCAAAAAAATTATGGAGCTAGGTGTGGTGGCACATGCCTGTAATCCCAGCAATGCAGCAGGCTGAGGCAGGAGGATCCCATGCTCAAAGCCAGCCTTAGCAACTTAGCAAGACCCTGTCTCAAAATAAAAAATACAAAGGTCTGGGGTGGTGAGTAAGTGGGTAAGTGCATTTGGGTCCAAACCCTGGTACCAAAAATAAATATATCCATACATACTTACATACATAAAATTATAGGAGCCACCACATGGTTCATGCCTATAGTCCCACTTATTTAAGAGGATAAGGCAGAAAGACTGCTTGATCTCAGAAATTCAAAATGAGCTGAGTCAACATGCAAAACCCTATTTAATTTTTTTTTAAATGAAAGAAAATAAAGAAAGAAAGGAAAAGCAAAGAAAAATCTATGGGATACAGGAAAAGGGGAAAGTTTGCGAAATAAATGCCTACATTAAAAATGAGAAGAGCCCAAATCAATAGCCTCAATGAGATAGGGAAAAATTAAATTACAGTTATCAGAAGGAAAGAAATAAGATCAAAAGATAAATAAATCAAATAGAACAATATCAATAATACTGAGTTGGTCCTTTGGAAAAATATAAAGTAAATTTAAAACCAACTTTAAATAAAAAGACATAAATAGTAAAAAAAAAACTAAAAGAATAGAAAAAGTTTTACCATGATAACACTAATCAGTGGAAATCTAGAGCAACTATATTAATGTAAGGAAGAAAAGTAGATTTCAGCACACAAAAGGTATTAAGGATAAAAAAGGTATTTTACAATTTAAAGAAGTTTAGTCACCAAGAGAATTTAACAATTCTAATTCTGATTGTAAAACATAGTAACAGTGCTTCAAATATTTTGTTAGTATTCCAAAGGAAAAGGAGCAAAAATCTGATTACAAAAAATAGCAGATTATAAAAGTGTGTTTATTTTTTTTTATTTTAAATATTTTTTTTAATTTTTATTGTTGGTTGTTCAAAACATTACATAGTTCTTGACAAATCATATTTCACACTTTGATTCAAGTGGGTTATGAACTCACATTCTTACCCCGTATACAGATTGCAGCATCACATCGGTTACACATCCACTGTTTTACATATTGCTATACTAGTGTCTGTTGTATTCTGCTGCCTTTCCTATCCTCTTCTATCCCCCATCCCCTCCCCTCCCATCTTCTCTCTCTACCCCATCTACTGTAATTCATTTCTTCCCCCAGTTATTTTCCCCCCTTTCCCCTCACTTCCTCTTGTATGTAATTTTGTATAACCATGAGGGTCTCCTTCCATTTCCACGCAATTTCCCTTCTATAAAAGTGTGTTTATATGCTATCTCAAAATTCCTCCCCAATTATAGTTGGGACAATTAGAAAATCACTTATTGACAAAGAAATCTTGAGTGACAATGTTAACCAATTTGAAGGAATGTTTTATTACAACAGACTTTTCCCAATATATATACAACATATATTATTATGAAGTGCACATGGAATATTTATGATAGACAATCGTGTAGTCTAGAAAATAAGTCTCCATACATGTAAAACATTGGAAATTATGAAAAGCACATTCTGTGACTTCAGTGTTATTAAGCAACAAGGATATCTGTGAAATCTCCATGTTTGGAGACTTAAATCATTCATTTCAAAATTTTCAGCTGTATGAAGAAATTAAAAGAGAAATTACGAAGTATTTTGAATTGAATGAAAAGAAAAACAAACTATGTAAAAATCTGTTGTATGTGGCCAAAGCAGTGTATACATGGAAATTTGTAGTAATAAATACCTCTAGTAGGAAACAAAATATAGCTGAAATTGATGACATCTGTTTCTACTTGAATAACCTGGAGAAATAAGACCAAATGAAACCCAAAGTAGACAAAGTAAAGGAAACAAAAAATATCAAGAAATAGAAGAAACACTAAAGTAAAGCTGGCTCTTTAAAAAGGACATTGAAATTGATAAACCTGTACCCAAATAGAGCAGAAAAACATAGAAGACAGAAATTATCATTATCAGAAATTTTAAAAACAAAATTAAAGGTGACATCACTATAGATTCTAGACATGGTAAAAAGATAATATGGAAACCTATGTGCAACATTATTCCAGGTAAAGCACCAAATTTAAGTGGCATAAATCCTTGAAAAACTCAAGATACAAAAAAGAATTCACTCAAGAAATAAAGCATTTGAGTATCGTGTCTTTTTGTAAAAGTTTTTTTTAGTTGTTGATGGACTTTATTGTCTTTATTTTTATGTGGTGCTGAAGATCAAACTCAGTGCCTCATGCATGCTAGGCGAGCACGCTACCATTGAGCCACAATCCCACCCCCTCATTGTGTCTTTTAAGGAAATTGAATTCATAGCTTAAAAAATTTCCCATGGGGCTGGGGATGTGGCTCAAGCGGTAGTGTGCTTGCCTAGCATGTGCAGGGCGCTGGGTTCCATCCTCAGCACCACATAAAAATAAAATAAAGATGTTGTGTCCACCGAAAACTAAAAAATAAATATTAAAAAAAAATTTCCCATGAAAACTTCTGATTTCCAGTCAAGTGTGTAGTGAGCTCAGAAGTCTTCATTTGGTCCTAATAATAAAAAGCTGAAAAAATTTGAAAAATCAAAGGCTCCTCTTAGATTCATCAATGAAATGAAATCCCAAGTATGCTTCTGCCCCCAAAATTGGAGAGACAGGCAGATACACAGAATCACAGCTTACTCGACCTTAAAGTCACATACACAGGAATAAATACCAAGGTAGGAATACCAGAAGTATAATTTGTAAATTGCTGGAGGCTCAGTGTAGGCAACTTTGAAAGATAAAAACCACAGGTAGCCCATTTCCAATAGGCCTCTTATACTTTTGTATGATTTGCTTCTAGGAGTTCTACCAGGCTCTCACAGTGAAGGTGGGAGAAAACTCCCCATATTGCTGCACTTTTGTTACTATAATGAAATGTCTGTGGCAGGATAATTATAAAGAAAAGAGGTTTGTCTAGCACACAGTTCTGGACGTTCAAATGCATGGTACTTACATCAACTCTGGTGAAGAACCCATAGTGGATATCATGATAATGGTGAGAGTTTATGTGGTAGTCAGAGATCACATTACCAGAAAGGAAGCCAAAGAGGGACCAGGGCTCCATAATTCTTTCAGAAGGCATATCCCCAATTGAACTGACTTCCCACTAGATTGCACCTCTTAAAAGATTACACACCACCACCCAACCCTTGGGGGACAAACTCAAACCATAATCAGACTCCAGAACTCCCCTTGAATGTCTGGCAGGGGAAAGGGAAAAGTAGCCATCTTGAAGTTTTCCAGAGAATTCTGTTCTTAGCAAGGCATGCCATAAAGAGAAACTAGTTTACCATGGGGGTAGTACTGGGGTTTTATGAAAACCTAACCTACCTGGAAAACTGAAATATCCATCTCCATCCAGATATACCCTTCCATGTGGGAAAAGAGAAATACTCAACTGTAGCCCTTCACCAACTGTCTCAGAATTCTAAGAGGGTAATAAAAGAGAAAAATGTGAACAGCACTTGTGAAATCATTAGCCCATGGACACAGGCTCACTAAAACACTGGCATCTAATCATAGGACTACAAAATGCTACTCTTCCTCCACACCTTATATTACATCACTAGAGGTACATTTTCCACTGTTCCTTTTACCCAGCATATCTTGTCTCACTTTCAATTAAAAAATACAAGGTATATTAAAAGAATGGATAATTTGAAGAGACGAATAAGTATCAGAAAAAGGCCCAGATATGGCAGGGATGTCAGGATTATCACATCATGAATTTAAAATAATTTTGATGACTATGCTAAAAGCTATACTGGGGAAAAAAGGTAATCAACATGCAAGAATAGATGGTTAATGGAAACGGAGGAGTGATAACTAAGAAGGAATCCAAAAGAAGTGCTAAGGATAAAGACTAAACAAAAATGCCTCTGATGATCACATTAGTAGATTTGGTATACCTGAGAAAAGAATTTCTGTGCTTGAAGACAGAACTTTAAAAACTGAAATGAAAAGAGAAAAAAGACAAAGTACACACACACAGAGAACAGAATATTAGTAACTGTGGAACTACTACAAAATGTGTAACATATGCTCAATGGTAATACCAGGAGCAAAAGAAAGAGAAAAAAAATTAATAGACTGATGATAATTTTTTAAATTTTTTAAATATTTAATTGATTTAATTTTTAAATACATGATAGTAGAATACATTACAATTCTTATTACACATATAGAGCACAATTTTTCATATCTCTATTTCTATATTCAGTATGTTGACCACAGTTCATGTTTTCATACATGTACTTTAGATAATGTTGTTAATCACATTCCACTATCATTGCTAACCCCCTGCCACCTCCCTTCCCCTCCCACCTCTCTGCCCTATCTAGAGTTTGTCTATTTCTCCCATGCTGCTTCTCCCTACCCCATTATGGGTCAGTCACCTTATATCAGAGAAAACATTTGGCATTTGTCTTTTGGGGATTAGCTAACTTCAATTAGCATTATTTTCTCAAACACCAGCCATTTACCTGCAAATGCCATGATTTTGTTCTCTTTTATTGCTGAGTAATATTCCATTGTGTATATATGCCACATTTTTTTAATCCATTCATCTACTGAAGGGCATCTAGGTTGGTTCCACAGTTTAGCTACTGTGAATTGTGCTGCTATAAACATTGATGTTTCTGTGTCCCTGTAGTATGCTGTTTTTAAGTCCTCTGAGTATAGACCGAAGAGTGGGATAGCTGGGTCAAATGGTGGTTCCATTCCCAGTTTTCCAAGGAATCTCCATGCTGCTTTCCATATTGGCTGCACCAATTTGCAGTCCCATCAGTGATGTATGAGTGTGCCCTTTTCCCCCACATCCTCGCCAACACTTATTGTTGTTTGTCTTCATAATAGCTGTCATCCTGACTGGAGTGAGATGATATCTTAGAGTGATTTTGATTTGCATTTCTCTAATTGTGAGATATGATGAACATTTTTCATATACTTGTTAATTGATTGTATATCCCCTGTCTGTTCATGTCCTTGGCCCATTTATTGATTGGATTATTTGGTTTTTTGTTTGTTTGTTTTTGGTGCTTAGCTTTTTGAGTCGTTTATATACCCTAGAGATTAGTGCTCTATCTGATGTGTGAGGGGTAAAAATTTGCTACCAAGATGTAGGCTTTCTATTCACCTCACAGATTGTTTCTTTGGCTGAGAAGAAACTTTTAAGTTTGAGGCCATCCCATTTATTGATTCTTGGTTTTAATTCTTGTGCTATAGGAGTCTTATTAAGGAAGTTGGGTCCTAATCCTACCTGATGAAGATTAGGACCTACTTTTTTTTTCTATTAGATGCAGTGTCTCTGGTTTAATTCCTAGGTCCTTAATTCACTTTGTGTTGAGTTCTGCGCATGGTGAGAGATAGTTTAATTTCATTTTGTTGCATATGGATTTCCAGTTTTCCCAGCACTATTTGTTGAAGAGGCTATCTTTTCTCCAATGCATGTTTTTGGCGCCTTTATCTAATATAAGATAATTGTAATTTTGTGGGTTAGTCTCTGTGTCCTCTATTCTGTACCATTGGTCTACAAGTCTGTTTTAGTGCCAATTCCATGCTGTTTTTGTTACTACTGCTCTGTAGTGTAGTTTACGGTCTGGTATAGGGATGCCACCTGCTTCACTCTTCCTGCTAAGAATTGCTTTAGCTAGTCTGGGTCTCTTTATTTTTCCAGATGAATTTCATAATTCCCTTTTCTATTTATATGAGTAATTCCATTGGGATTTTGATCAGAACTGCATTAAATCTGTATAGTGCTTTTGGTCATATGGTCATTTTGACAATATTAATTCTGCCTCTTCAAGAGCAAGGTAGATCTTTCCATCTTCTAAGTTCTTCTTTGATTTCTTTCTTTAGGGTTCTATAGTTTTCATTGTATAGATCTTTCACCTCTTTCATTAAGTTGATTCCCAAGTTTTTTTTTTTTTTTTTTGGGGGGGTGGGCTATTGTAAATGGGGTAGTTTTTCTGTTTCCCTTTTTGAGGATTTGTCACTGATATGCAGAAATGCCTTTGATTTATGGGCATTGATTTTGTATCCTGCTACTTTCCTGAATTCATTTACTAGTTCTAGAAGTTTTCTGGTGGAGCTTTGTGGGTCTTCTAGGTATAGAATCATATCATCAGCAAATAGTGCTAATTTAAGTTCTTCTTTTCCTATACGAATCCCTTTAATTTCTTTTGCCTATATCATTGCTCTGGCCACTGTTTCTTCTGGCCACTGTTTCAAGAACTATGTTGAATAGAAGTGGTGAAACAGGGCATCCCTGTCTTGTTCCAGTTTTTAGAGGGAATGCCTTCAATTTTTCTCCATTTAGAATGATGTTGGCCTTGGACTTAGCATAGATAGCCTTTACGATGTTGATATATGTTCCGGTTATCCCTAGTTTTTCTAGTGTTTTGAACATGAAGGGGTGCTGTATTATGTCAAATGCTTTTTCTGCATCTATTGAGATGATCATTTGATTCTTATCTTTGAGTCTATTGATGTGATGAATTACATTTATTGATTTCTGTATGTTGAACCAACCTTGCATCCCTGGGATGAATCCCACTTGATCGTGGTGCATGATCTTTTTGATATATTTTTGTATTCAATTTGCCAGAATTTTATTGAGAATTTTTGCATCTATGTTCATTAGAGATATTGGTCTAAAGTTTTCTTTCTTTGATGTGTCTTTGCCTGGTTTTGAAATCAGGGTGATATTGACCTCATAGAATGAGTTTGGAAGTGCTGCCTCTTTTTCTATTTCCTGAAATAAATTGAAGAGTATTTGCATTAGCTCTTCTTTAAAGGTCTTCTAGAACTCAGTTGTGAATCCATCTGGTCCTGGACTTTTCTTGGTTGATAGGTTTCTGATGGCATCTTCTATTTCATCACTCGATACTAGTCTGTTTAAATTGTGTATATCTTCCTGATTCAATCTGGGAAAATTGTATGACTTAAGAAGTTTATCGATACCTTCAATATCTTCTATTTTATTGGAGTATAAGTTTTCAAAATAATTTCTAATTATCCTGTGTATTTCTGTAATGTCTGTTATGACCTTTTTCATCATGTATGCTGATAATTTGAGTTTTCTTTTTCCTTCTCCTCATTAGTGTAGCTAAGGGTCTGTCGATTTTATTTATATTTTCAAAGAACCAACTTTTTGTTTTGTCAATTTTTTCTCTTTTTTTGGATTTTTAAAAACTCTAAAATGTCAGAAAATGATTTTTTTTAAATTTTTATTGTTGGTTGTTCAAAACATTACATAGTTCTTGACATATCATATTTCACACTTTGATTCAAGTGGGTTATGAACTCCCATTTTTACCCCATATACAGATTGCAGAATCACATCAGTTACACATCCATTGATTTACATATTGCCATACTAGTGTCTGTTGTGTTCTGCTGCCTTTCCTATCCTCTACTATCCCCCCTCCCCTCCCCTCCCCTCCCCTCTTCTCTCTCCACCCCATCTACTGTAATTCATTTCTCCCCCTTGTTTTTTTTCCTTTCCCCTCACTTCCTCTTGTATGTAATTATGTATAACCCTGAGGGTCTCCTTCCATTTCCATGCAATTTCCCTTCTCTCTCCCTTTCCTTCCCACCTCTCATCCCTGCTTAATGTTAATCTTCTTCTCATGCTCTTCCTCCCTACTCTGTTCTTAGTTACTCTCCTTATATCAAAGAAGACATTTGGCATTTGTTTTTTAGGGATTGGCTAGCTTCACTTAGCATAATCTGCTCTAATGCCATCCATTTCCCTGCAAATTCCATGATTTTGTCATTTTTTAGTGCAGAGTAATACTCCATTGTGTATAAATGCCACATTTTTAATTGGTTTATTGTTTCTTCATTTCAAGAATTTCTGGTTTTTTGGTTTTTTTAGGACCTCTATCTCCCTGTTTAGGTGATCTT
Source organism: Marmota marmota marmota (assembly GCF_001458135.2). Taxonomy (NCBI): domain Eukaryota; kingdom Metazoa; phylum Chordata; class Mammalia; order Rodentia; family Sciuridae; genus Marmota; species Marmota marmota. The sequence goes on along the minus strand of NW_026000294.1, from coordinate 6,787,849 downwards.
TTGCTTCCTGTATTTATGTATGTAGCTCTTTTTCGAAACGATCTTTCACTGCCTGTATTTGCTTTCTTATATCTTCCTTCTGTTCACAGAACATTTTAACCATGTACATCCTGAACTCCTTCTCTGTCATTTCTTCTGCTGTGGCTGCCAATTATTCTAATGATGTGGTGTCTCTACTTGTTTGGGGTACTTTCTTCCCTTGTCTTTTCATGTTGCTCGTGTGTCTTCCTTCCCATCTCTGTGGGTCTAGATTGTTATTGTTTTTACCCTATAGGTTTGTAGTGCTCTTGTAGGGTTCCAAGACCTCTCCTTTGTGGGGAAGGACAATGTTAACAGATCCCAATATCAACAATATACAACTTATGAACAATTTGTTGTTATTAAGATGTTTACAGTTTAGTCTCAATGTACAGAAATGTTGGGTTAATTATTATCTAAAATGTAATCAGTAGTTTTATATAAAGGTTTACAGTTTCTGACAGTGGACAATGAACTGGGGGTGGGGTATAAGACAATATTCTGAGGAGATAGGATGTAAGGATATAGAGTTAATATATCTTAGGAAGTGTGAAAGAGAAATCAAATGAAGAGGGTTAGTAGCAAGAGAATAGACCTGAAGTAATTTAGAGTAGGGAAGTATGTGGGAAAACAGTAGAGTACATAAAGCAAACATACATATGTATTTAGAAAAATACAAATGTTAGAATAGTAAAATTTGGAGGGGGAAAGAAAAAAATGAAAGAAGAAAAAGGAAAAGAAAAGAAAAAGGGGGGGGCATATACAACATCTCAATATTATATTATTCAGATGGCTCAGTCCTCAAAGTCCTATTTCATGCAAAGTTCTTGGTTTCACATATGTTGGGGATGTGAGGGCAGGAGGATAGAGGGGTAGGAGAGGGAAAAAAAGAGAGGGAAAAAAAAAAAAAGAAAACCGAAGGAAGAAAACAGTGTTGTTGCTAGTTTGAGAAATCCATATCTTTCCTGCTTTTCTTCTTATCCAGTAGGTGGGGTTGTCTGTTGCAAGCTGGTGTCCCTGCCCTCAGGATGGTGGAGGTAACCAGAGTGGAAAGTCTGGTCCTGGTGCAGGTTGCCTGAAATCAGGGAGTGGCTCCCACTAGTCCCTGCAGGAAGAGTGCACCTCATGGGTTTCTATTTGAGACCGCTCATATGATTTGAGTGCTTGGTACTCTCTCCCTATCTTGCATGGAGATTTCCCAGTTCCTGGTTTCTCTGTTAGGCTCCAAACTTTAGCCCTGTCTCCCTCTCCCTTAGCAGTTCCCAATTGAGGAAGCTCTCACACCCTCACACCGGGGCTTCCATGGGTGGCTCCCTGGTCACACTGCACACCTGTGTTGGGCAGCTACTGTGTTGGATTACCACCGCTAGGGAGGGCGGGAGGTTGAAAGCTGTTACCTAGCCGCTGGATATCCAATCTGGGAGCTGCCCCCACCTAATATGGCGAGAATGTTGAGGTAAGATGGAGGCAGTCTGCTTTCAGTGCTGGGGTGTCTGGTGAGTTTGGGGGAGCTGGGTGATGGTGTTGTGCTGTGAGTAGGTAGTAGCTGAGTGACCTGAGTGGGAGTGGGGCGAAGTCTTGGCGATCTGCAGATGTGTTGATAGGTGATTCTGCTGAGGTGCTCTTGATCCTTGCTTGGACTAGAACTTCGGGCTTGAACTTCTGGCTTTGGGTCCTACTCAAATGCTGGTGTCCTACTTGAATGCTGAGGCCCAGAGCTCTGCACTGACAAAAATAAGGGCATATAAACCAATGGAATGTCATGGTAATGATTTCTCATATATGACATCAAAATCCTGGCAAAAGCCAAAATAGGCAAATGGGATTATATAAAACTGCACAGCAAAGAGAACAGTCAACAAAATGGATGGCAATCTGTGAAGTGAGAGAATGTATTTGTAAACCAAATGCGTGTAAAAGGTTAATATTCAAAATATATAAGGAACTTCTACAATGCCACAGAATAAAACAAATAGGTGGCTGAAGATAAAACTATATTAGAGTGCTTACCTAAGATGTTAGAGGCCCTAGGTTTGATTCCCAGCACCTCCAAAACAAATAAAAATAATATTAACAGAATAAAACAACCTGATTTTAAAATGTACAAAGTATGTGAATAGACATTTCTCTAATGAACACATACATATGACCAACAGGTACATGAAAAGATGTTCAACATTACTAAGTATCAGACAATTGCAAATCAAAACAATTAAATTCCACCTCACATTATTTTGGGTGACTTTTATTTAAAATACATGATAAGTTTTGACAATAATGTAGAGATTATGAGCCCTTATACATAATTATTTCAATTGTAAAATGGCACAGCCACTGTAGGTAACAGTGTGAAGTTTCCCCCCAAAATTAAAGCTATAAATAACATATGATTTAGAAATACCACTTCTAGATATTAAAAAAGAATTTAAGTGAGGTTTCTTTCAAGGAGATATTTGTATCCTTCTCTTTATTGCACTACTATTCACCATTCCAAGATGTGGAAATATTCTAAATATCCATCAAGAAAAATGTATATGTGTATATTTCATAGACAATAAATGTATATATGTAAGTATATGCACATATACATAGAATATGTACATATATAAGATCATCATATATGAAATATATCATTGTATATAAAAATATATCACTATATACAAATATATATGCATATATATTTAGATACAGATACATATAGATATATATTCACCCTTAAACGATAATTCTGCCATTTTTTTCCATTTTTTAATTTTTGATTTGTTATATATGACAACAGAATGCATTCCAATTCATATTACACATATAGAGCACAATTTTTCATATCTCTGGTTGTACACAAAGTAAAGTCACATCCTTCGTGTCTTCATACATATACCGGGTAATGATGGTCATCACATTCCACCATCTTTCCTATCCCTATGACCCCTCCTTTCCCTTCCCTCCATTTTTCCCCTTTGCCCTATCTAGAGTTCATTTAATCCTTCCATTCCCCCCCCCAGCATATTATGGATCAGCATCTTAAGTCAGAGAAATCATTTGACATTTGTTTTATTTGGGGGGATTGGCTAATTTCACTTAGCATTATATTCTCAAGCTTCATCCATTTACCTGCAAATGCCATGATTTTGTTCTCTTTTATTGTTCAGTAATATTCCATTGTGTATATATGCCACATTTTTTAATCCATCCTCTGAGCGGCATATAGGTTGGTTCCACAGTTTAGCTATTGTGAATTGTGCTGCTATAAACATTGATGTGGCTATGTCCCTGTAGTATGCTATTTTTAAGTCCTTTGGATATAGACCGAGGAGTGGAATAGCTGGGTCAAATGGTAGTTCCATTCCCAATTTTCCAAGAAATTTCCATACTGCTTTCCATGTTGGCTGCACCAATTTGCAGTCCCACCAGTGATGTATGAGTGTAGCTAGCAATTAGAGAAATGCAAATCAAAACTACTCTAAGATTTCATCTCACTCCAGTCAGAATGGCAGCTATTAAGAATACAAACAACAGTAAGTGTTGGCAAGGATGTGAGGATACTTCTGGCATTTTTAAGTACATGGATCAACCATGAAAACATCATGTTAAGTGAAATAAGCCAGATTCAGAAAGAAAACTGCTGTGATCTCTCTCATTTGTGAATCTAAAAGAAAAAAAAATAGTCATATGCATTGAAACAGAATAAGATATTTGTTACCAGAGCATGGAAATTTAAGTTATAAAATATAAAGTTTCAGTTATGCAGTATGCATAATCTAGATATTGATTGTACAACATAATAATATTGTATTATATACTATAGATTTACCTAGAAAGTAGATGTGAAGTGTAAGTGTTCTTACCCTCCAAAAAAGTAACTACTATAAGATGATGGATATGTTAATTATCCTGACTGTAATAATCTTTTAACCATACGTATGTATATGAAATATTGTTATATATTATCTGTACAGTAAAAGAAGTTTAAAAAATCTAAAGAGAAGAAAATATATAATAAATATTAGAGCAGAAATCAATAAAATGGGACATAGGAAACCAATAGAGAAAAAGCAAAAATCAATAGCTGGTTCTTTGTAAAGATTAATGAATCTATAAAGGCTAATAAAAAGAGGTAAAATACAAATTATCAATATTTGAAATTCAAGAAAAGATATCACTGATGATCACTTATATGTCAGTGGGATAATAAAGTTTACTACAAGTAAATCTATGAACACCTATTCAATATTCTAGATTAAAAGGACCAATTTCTTAGAAAACATAAACTGCAATAATTAACATTGAAGAAATAGACATTCTGATAGGCCTAAATCTATTTTTAAAACTTCAATCCACAATTACTAATCTTTCAAAACAGAAAGCACCAACATTATATAGCTTAACTATAAATTCTCTCAAATATTTCAGAAAGAAATTATGTGAATTCTCTACAGCCTTTTCCTGAAATATAAAAGAGGGACTAATTTCTAATTCATTATTACCATAATAACTAAATTAGATAAGAACATTATGAGGGAGGAAAAATAATAATATAGCTCATGAACAGGTGCAAAAATTCTCACAGAATATTTTAAAAATAAAATGCAAAAGCATATAAATGAATTATACATGATCAAGTGGTATTTATCCCTAACATAAGTCTCATTGAACATTCAAAAACCATTAATGTAATCCATCACATGAACATGCTAAACAAGAAGTATTACATGACCATATCAGTAGATGAAGAAAAAGAATTTCACAAAACCCAATATCCATTCATGATAAAAAACCTCTCAGAAAACCAGGAACAGAGGTAAAATCCCTCAATGTGTTAAAATAATATCTTAAACCAGCCTCTCACATTATAAGTAATAGTAAGAAACTAGAAAATTTCCTGATATGAAAATAAGCAAGCAGTACCTCTTTTGCTACTACTTGGCAATGTCATACCGGAAGTCACAGCTAAAGTAATAGGATATGAATTGGAAATAGAAAATAAACATAATAGAAAGAAGGAAATAAAACTGTCTTCACAAATGAAATGATTGTTTAGAAAATTTGAAAGAACAGACCAAGAAAAATGTCTTTGAATTAAAATGCAATTATAGCTGGATCATATGTTAGTTCTATTTCTAGTTTTTTGAGGAAACTCCATAATGTTTTCCATGGTAGCTAAAATAATTTATATTTCCACCAATAGTCTATAAGGTTTCACTCTTTATATGTTCTATACATTAATATTCTGTCAGAATAGCTGGAAAAATGATTTTTCCCATTCTGTAGGCTGTTTTTTCACTCTGTTGTTTTCTGTTCAGAATCATTTTATTTTAATGTAATTCCATTTGTCAATTCTTAAAATTATTTTGTGAGCTACCGGAATCCTATTTGGGAAACTGTTGCCTGTGCAAATATGTTGAAGTGTTATTTCTATGTGTTCCTCTGTTAGTTTCAAAGTTTCAGGTCTTCCATTAAGTTCTTGAATCTATCTTAATTTGATTTTTACATAGAGTGTGAGACAGGGATCGAGTTTCAATTTTCTATAGTTAGATGTCCAGTCCTGAGTATATACCCAAAAGAATCAAATACAGCATAAAAAAGAGATAACTGCATATCTATTTTTATCATGATACTGTTCACAATAACCAAATTATTGAATCAACCTTTATGCTCATCAACAAATGAGTGGATAGAGAAAATGCAGTATATATAAACCATGGAGTATTATTCAGGAAAAAGAAGAATGAAATCATGTAATTTGTGGGGAAATCGATGGAATTGGAGATCATCATGTTAAGCAAAATAAACCAGTCTCCATTAGACAATTATCACATGTTTTCTTTCATATGTGGAATCAATTAAAATTTTTAAAATTAATTAGTTCAAATTTTAAAATAGAAGTGCAGTATGGAAATAGAATACAGATTATTAGGAAAGGGGAAGGGGACAAAGAGGAGGGAGGGTAAGAGTGGGCAGTAAGGAGCATGGGTAGAATCAAAATATATATTATAGGTTTGCATGGAGATGTCACAATGAAACCTGTTAATTTTTACTATTAATATGGTTTAATAATATAATTTTTATTAAATAAATTAATAATTATAAGCAAGTATAGCAAGATTTCAGGAAACAAGATTAATCTATCAAATTCAATTGATTTCCTATTTGCCAAGTACAAATGGAATGTGAAATAGAAAACACAATATACTATTTATATTAACACAAAAGAAATGAAATTCTTAGGTATATGTCAAACAAAACATGTATGAAATATGAGGAATGTACAAAACACAGATGAAAGAAGTTAAAGAACTAAACAAATGAAGAGATATTCCATGTTTATAGATACTAAGACAATATTGTACAAATGTCATTTCATAGAGACTGGTTTCAAGTTTGTGGAATAGAGCAGGTGACTTTCCTGGCTGCTCTGTGGTGTGAAACCCAAAAAAGTAGATAGGTGCTTCACAGCAAGTGAGGAACTGGAAACCTTCAGGGACACTATAAGTCCACAGGGTAGAAACTCTGCTGCCTTAGATCCATACTGTTAGACAGGTAGACACACACACAAAAAAAAGAAAAAAACAATGGAACAAATCACCTCAAACAAACCAAGATATACTTCAATAACAGAATCCATCACCACCACAATGGAGGAAATGTCAGAGAAGTAGTTTAAACTAATCAGCAAGGTAAAGAATAATGTAAAGAGTGATATCAGAGAGGAAATACAGGAAGTGAAAGATTACTTCAATGAAGAGAGATTTTGAAAAAAAAAAAAAAACAAGCAGAAATCCTCGAAAAGAAGGAATCGATAAACCAAATTAAAAACTCAATGGAAAGCATCACCAACAGACTAGACCCCTTGAAAGACAGAGTTTCAGACAATGAAGACAAAGTATACAATCTTGAAAAAAAAAAGTTGACCATGGATAAAAGATGCTAAAAGACCAGAATAAAACTTCCAAGAATATAGGATAACCTGAAAAGACTAAATTTATGATTTATTGGCATAGATGAAGGCTCAGTGATACAAACCAAAGGAATGCACATTCTTTTCAATGAAATAATATTAGAAAATTTCCCAAACTTAAAATGGAATGTAAAATCAAATATAAGAGGCTTACAGGACCCCATATATACAAATGTCATTTCATAGATCCAATGCAATTCCAATAAAAATCATAACAAGTTATTTTATAGATATAAATAAACTGATTCTGAAGTTTATATGGAGGGCAAATGACCCATAATAGCCAATTCAGTACTTAAATAGAATAAAATTGGATAATTGAAATTCCCTCCCTTCAAGATCATAGAGCTGCAGTAATCAAAGTAGTGTAATGTTGTATTGACAAAAGAATGAACATGGGCTGGGTTTGTAGCTCAGTGGAGGAGCGCTTGCCTAGCATGTTTGAGGCACTGGGTTCGATACTCCGCACCACATATAAATAAATAAAATAAAAGTCCATCAACAACTAAAAGATATTTTTAAAATATTTTTTTAAAAGAATGAATAATGGGCTGGGGTTGCAGCTCAGTGATAGAGCGCTCGCCTAGCACATGTGAGGCCCTGGGTTCAATCCTCAGCACCACATAAAAATAAATAAAATAAAGGTATTGTTTCCAACTACAACTATAAAATAAGTATTAAAAAAGAATGAATAAGGAGAACAATGGAACAGAATAGAGAACCCATAAATTGACTATATAAATACAGTCAACTGATTAAAATATAGTCTATTCAATAAATGGTGGTAGAAGAATTGGATATCTTCATGCAAAAAAAAACATGAATGCAAACCTTACACTGTTTATAAAAATTACCTCAAAATACATAATAGACCTAAAGGTAAAGTGCAAAACTATAAAATGCCTAGAAGAAAATATTATAGAATGAAAAGCAATGGTACAGAATAGAAGACACAGAGACATAAATACAGTTATCTCATACTAGACAAAGGTGCCATAAACATACATTGAAGAAAAGATAGCCTCTTCAAAAAATGGTGATGGGAAAACTGGAAATCCATATGTAGCAAAATGATACTAAACACCTGTCTCTCACCCCAAACAAAACTCAACTCAAAGTGGATCAAGGACCTAGGCATTAGACCAGAGACTCTGTGCCTACTAGAAAAAAAAAAAAAAGTAGGCCAAAATCCCTATCCTGTTGGCTTAGGAACCAAATTCATCAACAAGTCTCCTAAAGCACAAGAAATTTACTTTCTTAGCAGTTTTGAAATATACAAATGGGATGGATTCAAACTAAAAATATTCTTCACAGAAAAGGAAACAATCAAAAACATGAAGAGAGAGCCTACAGAATAGGATAAAATCTTTTCCACCTGCACCTCAGATAAAGCATTAACCTCCAGGATATATAAAGAGCCCAAAAATTTAACACCAAAAAAAAAAAATGACCCAATCAATAAGTGAGAAAGCAACTGAACAGACACTTCACAGAAGAAGAAATATGATTATTCAACAAATATATGAAAAAATGTTAACATCTCTAGCAATTAGAAAAATACAAATTAAAACTACACTGAGATTCCATCTTACTCCAATCAGAATGGCAATTATCAAGAATACAAGGAACAATTAATGTTGGCGAGGATGCAGGGAAAAAGGTACACTCTTACAAAATGATACAACTATTCTGGATAGCAGTATGGAAATTCCTTAGAAAACTTGGAATAGAACCCCCACCAGAATCATGAACATCCACAAGAATTGGGTTGTAATTAGAATAAGATATATTCCATGCTTGTATAATTATATCAAAATGGACTCTACCGCCACATATAACTAAAAGGAGCCAATAAAAAAGGATTCAAACGACTCCATAGCAAGAATAATTTTAAAAATGGACAAATTTATCTCAGTAGACATTTCTTAAAATGTTCAACATCTGTAACCATTAGAGAAATGCAAATCAAATCAAAATGAGATATCATCTCATACCTATCAGATTAGCTACTTCGAAAAAGACAAATGATAACAAGCATTAGCAAATATATGGGAAAAAAGACACTCTAGTACACTCTTAGTGGAAATGCAAATTAATATGCCCATTTAGGAAAATAGTATTGAGATTTTGCCCAAAAAAAGGGGGATCTTAATATAATAACTATGTGATCCAGCATTCCCACTTCTGGGTATAAATACAAATGAATTGAAATCAGTATGTCCCACTTCCATGTTCATTGCAACATTATTCACAATAGTTCATATATAGAATCAAGCTAAGTATCCATCAACAGAAGAACACATAAATAAAATCTGGTATATATGCATGATGGAATTCTGTACAGCCTTTGAAAGAAGGTATTTCTATCATTTGCAACAACCTGTATGGAACTAGAGGACATTATGTTAAGTGAAATAAGCCAGGTACAGAAAGACAAATACTGTATCTTCTCACTTATATGGTGGAATCTAAAACAATTTATCTCAAAGAGGCAGAAAATAGAATAGTGGTTACTAGAGTCTTTGGATATGGGGGAAATGGGGAGATGATGTCCAAAAGGTACAAAAACCTCAATTAAAACAGAAGAATAAGGTTTTTTTCTTTGAGATACAATGCATGCTAAGTGTAGTAAATGATAATGTACATTTCAAAATCACTAAAAGTATATAGAAGTAACTCCCTCATGTCTTGACAGGATATAGAACAAATGAAACTCTGTAAAGTGACAAGAACATAGAATAAACAAAAAAAAATGAATGTCCATTCTTTTCTTTCTAAGACCACATGAAATTTACTTTCTTAGCAGTTTTGCAATGTACTCTCACAACAAAACTGATAAGTATTTAAGATAATGTATACATTAAGTAATTTCATTTAGTTCTTTCACACTGTGTTTATAAATCATAACATCACTTCTTATACTTTTATATATATTAGTATAATTTGTCAATTTATAATGATAAAATATAAACCAAATGACAAAGAATTTAATGAGTGAGTTTACCAAATTTTGATTACAATTACATTTTTTTATAAACTGTGCTAGAATATAGAAAATTAGTGGGATTCCAAACTCACTTTTCCATTTTTGGAAAAAGATTGTTTGTGTTACTTTGTACTCAGTCTTTGCCCTATTCCTGACCGAAGGCAACCAAGGATCTTTTTTCTGGAACTTTAAATTAGTCTTGCCTTTTCTAGAACTTCATATAAATGGAATCATACAATATATACAGTACTTCTGAGTGGACTCATTCACACCCAGAATAATGTTCTGGGTTATCCATGTTTTGTATGTATCAGTAAGTTATTCTTTTTCATTTATGAATGCATTTTATTGTATACTTATAACATGTTTAATTTATTTACTCATTGATAGTTATTTGAGTTGTTTTGAATTTGTGTATATTGTCAATAAAACTGCTATGATGTTTATGAAAAATCTTTTTATGTATGTACATATATTTTAATTTATCTTGTGCAAATACTTAGGTATATAGTATTTGGGTCATAAGGTAGAATGTGTTTTCACTTAATCAACTACTGCCAAAGAGTTCTCCAAATTGATTGTTTCATTTCACAAACCTCTCCCCAGAAATACATGAGAGTTTCATTTATTCTATATCCTTACCAACACTTGCTACTTTCAGACTATTTAATTCTGACCATTTTAGTTGACATATAATGATATCTTACTATGTGCTATGCTCTGAATGTGTCCTCCAAAACTCATGTGTTGGAAAGTTAATCCTTAGTGCCACAGTGTTAAAAAGTGAGGCCTTTTGGAAGTTGTTAAGGTCATGAACTGTTCGCCTCATAAATAACATAATGCATTATGAAAAGAACTTACAAGAGTGGATTTGCTCTCTCTGCTTTTCTGCCATATGAGGACAAAGTATTCACACCCTTTTGTCTTTGCGCATTCTGCCATGTGAAGATGCAGCGAGAAAGAAATCACCAGATGCCAGAACCTTGTTTGGGTGCTTTCCGGCTTTCAGAAATGTGAGTAATACATTTATTTTTTAAAAAAATTACCAAGTCTCAGGGCTTGTATGATAGCAGCTCAGAATGAATTGAGATACTATGAATTCTGGTATTTCATTTTATTTCCTCTATGGTTTAATATCTATGCCTTTCTCTTTTATTTTTTAGTAATTGTTACATGGTTCACAGTGTCTATCCTTATTAAATTCATGTTCAAATATATAATACCATTTCATACACAATCCAGGAAACTTAAAACTGTGTACTTCCATCTTTCCTATTCTTCTGTGGAATTGTTGCCATATATTTTATTTCTCCATATGCCATAAACCACACAATTATTATGTTTCTCTAATAAGTTATTTTTCCATTCTTCTACTCTTAATCTAGTAACATGGTTCTATTTTCAATTTCAGATTGTTTTACTGTATTTTATATATTTTCATTGAAAAATAACAATTGTGTATTAATTTTTGTGTATATTTGTGGGATACAATATGATGTTTTTGATCTATGTATACATTGTAGAAATATTAATTCAATCTATTTATCCATCACCTCACCTACTTATCAGTTTAAGGTAAAAACTTCATAAATCCATACTTTCAGCAAGTTTGAAATATATTATACAATATTATTAATTGTGGTTACCATGTAGTACAACAGATCTTCCATTACCCTTTTCTATGTCTACAAATGATTATGGAAGTATTTCAATATTATTTTAGGATTAATAAATTTTAGTGAATATGTGAATTTATAAATGTGGAATCCACAAAAAAATGAGGATCAACAGCATTATATACCAGAATACTAGGCTTGTAGTATAGTGGGAAAAAAATCAAAGTTCATGTTCATTGAGCACAATTGCCACCAATTCTTCTCTAGTGGCCATGAAGGAAACACTTAATACCAATGCAGTGAAGGTAAGGTGCAGGGAATGTGGGGTCAATATTCTCTTCTGCTTCTTGTGTATGGCTTCTCTTAGCTCATATAGATAATTCAGTGTGACATAGTGTATGTTCTAAGAGAAAAAGAAGTGAAATGCTGTCTCTAAATAAAATACAAAATAGAGCTGGGGTTGTGGCTCAGTGGTTGAGTACCCCTGAGTTCAATCCCCAGGACCAAGAGAAAAAAAAAGAATATACAGATACAAAATCAACAAACGTGGGAAAACAATATAATAACAAAATGAGAAGATTGAAAAAAAATGGGAGAAAAATCTTAAATCCAAAAATAAGTCTCCCAAATGAAGAATCTAATGACTGAATTGATGAATGCAATGGAAAGTTTCAAAATCAGTTTAAATCAAGCTGAAAAAAGAATCAGTGAGCTCAAAAACAGGATCTTTGAAGTTATCCAATAAGAAGGTCAAAAAGAAAAAATATAAGAATGAGTGAAGAAACCCTGCAGAAATTATGGGTCACTGCCAAGAGACATATCTTATACAAAATAGGAATTAAAGAAGAATGGGAAGAAAGCATATTCAAAGTCATAATAACTAAAAACTTCCTTAATTTGGAGGAAGAACCCAGCATCCAGGTATAGAAATCACAGAGGTCTCCAATCAAATTTCGTTCACGAACACATAACAGAAAAATTTCATAGCAGCAAGACATAAGAAACACATAACACACAATGGAATTATAATATGACTATCAGCACATTTCTCAGAGAAACTCTTTAGGCCACAGGAGAATGAGATGATCTATTCAAAACACTTAAAGGAAAAAAGAAACTGCCAACAAGGAATAGTTTACCCAGAAAATTTGTCTTTCCAAAGTAAGGAAGATATTTTTTAAATTCCCAAACAAAATCTAAGGGAGTTTATTAGGTCAGCCTAATGGGGAGTGCTAAAGGGAGTTCTTTAAACAAAACCAAAGTGCCATTTAGTAATAATATAAAAGTTAGGAAAAAATGAAACTCATTGATATAATATAAGCCCATGCTCAGAATATTCTAGAATTATAATGTTGGCATATAAAGCAATTTTCTTCCAAAAATGAGGGTTAGAAGACAAAAGTATTCATACGGATAGCTGAAATAAATTTTCAAGAAACACATTTTACATAATGATGCAAATTCTGGCATCAAAAACATACAATATGCTGGGCATGGTGACACAGACCTGTAATCCCAGCAGCTCAGGAGACTGAGGCAGGAGGATCATGAGTTCAAAGCCAGCTCAGCAACGGTGAGGTGCTAGGCAACTCAGTGAGACCCTGTCTCTAAACACAAAAAAGGGCTGGGGATGTGACTAAGTGGTTGAGTGCCCCTGAGTTCAATCCCCAGTAACCCCCCCCCAAAAAAAAAAACATACAATGTATGGAGGGATAAAAGTATAGAGTTGAATGTAATCCAAGTTAGTTTATCAGTTTTAAATAGACTGTATAAATTGTTCTGTGTACACCTCATGGTAACCAAAACAAACAAAAAAATACCTATAAGAGATGCACAAAACAAAGCTATAGTAGCTGGAAATGATAGCACATGCCTGTAATACCAGGGACTCCATTGGCTGAAGAAGGAGATTGCATGTTCAAGGCCAGAATGAGTAACTCAGTGAGACCCTGTCTCAAAATGAAATAGAAAGGCCTAAGGATAGCTATCTAATATTTACTACATTTAAAAATCTAATATTTACTACATTTTTTAAAAAAAATAGTTTTGAAACAAAAAAAAGAAAAGAAAGGAAAGGAAGAACAAACAACGTAGCCAAGTGATAGAGCACTTGCCTAGCATATTCAACATCATGGGTTTAACTCCCAGTACTGAAAAAAGGAAAGAAAATATTCAACTCATACCACTATGAACACCATTAAAATACAAAGAAAGTCAGCAAGATTGAAAGAAACAAAGTGTCTATAAAACAACCAGAAAACAATTACAAAATAACAGTAGTAAGTTCTTACCCATCAATAATTACCTTGCATGTAAATTGATTTAAAATAGAGTGAAATAATATGTATGTCTATATGTTAAAAGACCCAACTGTATGTTGCTTCCTTGAGACTCACTTTACTTTCAAAGACCCACAGACTAAAATATATATATATATA
>NW_026000294.1:6760731-6773618 GCF_001458135.2 Marmota marmota marmota | reverse complement strand
ATATATCTATATATATATATATATATATATATATATCTATATATATATTCTGTGGAAATAGAAACCATGAGAAAACAGGGGTAGTGATACTAATAAAAGAGTCAATTCATCAAAAGAATATAACAATTATAAATATGTATGCATCTAAAAGTGAACCACCTAGATATATAAAGTAAATACTAAAGGGTATGAAGAGAGAGATTACAACACAATAATAGAAAACTAAACTACCCTTCAATAATAAAAGTAAATAAATAGAAAATTAATAAGGAAACACTGGACTTGAACCACAGTCTAGAGCAAGTGGGTCTAACAGATATATAAAGAACATTCCATCTAACAACAATATACATATTCTTACCATGTGCACATAAGACATTCTCCATGATAGATCACATGTTAGGCCACAAAATAAGTGCTGTAATTTGGATATAGTTTGAATGTGTCCTTCAAAGGCTTCATGTGTTCAAATTCAATTATCACTATAAGACATGGGTTTTAGAGGTGGGATCTTTGGAGGGTTATTAGAATTAGACAAGGCCATCAGGCTGGAGCCCCCATGATTGAATTCTAGTAACTTTATAAGAAGAGAAAGAGAGAACAGAAAGCATACAACTGTGTCCTCCCTGTCACTTGCTATTTGATGTCCTGCAGTGTTCTATGACTCTGCCAGCAAAAAGTTCATCACACATGTGACCCTTCAAACTTGGACCTTCAGCACCAGTATACCAAATAAATCTCTTAGTAAAATTTACCCATTTTGTGGCATTGTGTTATTGACAACAGCAATTGGAACCAAGAAAGAAAATATCATGGAGTGGGGCTCTTGCTAATTATGAATACCATAAAATGTAGAAGTGGCTTAGGAACTGGAGGATAGGCAGAAGTTCAAACAGTTTGGAGGGACAGGCTTGGAAAATCCTACAATGCTTAAGCAGAGCATTACTGGTGATTCTACTGAGAGCTCAGAAACAAGGAGACTAGAGAACTAGTCTCAGATGGAAATGAGGGTCCTATTGAAAATTGGAGAAAAGGCCATTCTTGTTATGAAAGTAGCAAAAACCTTGGCTGAGTTGTATCCATAGAAGGCTGAATGATAAATTGGTGAAAGAAATTTCTAAACAAAATAGATGGGGCTGTGTGGTGCTTCTGGCTGCTTTAACTTCAGTAAAAAAGCAAAGGGAAACAACAAAAAGATTTGGAAAGTTTGCAGCCTGGCTAAAGAATGAGTGAAGAAAAGGCTTGCCAAGATATGGCTAAACTATCTCTTGATAAAGGGATTAGTGTCGCGACCCCTTGCCCGCAAGGAAGACGCAACTCAGGAATCTTCTTTCAGCAGTTTATTCAGGCCTTGATTCATGTATCTTCTTCTCCTGACCCCGCCCAAGCACAGCCTAATAAAGCCTCCCGCATACCAATCCCAAGCTGCCACGTGGACCTTTCTCATAGGGTGGGAAGGGATTGCGTGCCAATTCTCCATATTAGGAGTTGTTTATCACAGGCCACAGTGGAAGCCGGCGCCATCTTCTAATGGCGGCCACGGTCTAATTAGAACGGCTCACCACAGATTAGCACAGATAAAAGGGAGTCAGTTGCTTTGAACTAGGATGATTTTAAAAAGGCCTTGAGGGCATCTCAGATATCTTTAAAGCCCTTCTTCCCAGCACAGACCTAGAAACCTTCCAGGGCAGAATTGTTTCAGGAAAGGGATTCAGGGCATCATCCAGGCTCAACGTCCAGGCCCACCTTGGGGTTCTACTTTATGTTTTCTGGCAAAGGGCTCTGAGGCTGTAGCTCTTCAAGCAGGCCCAGGTACAGCTCATGTGAGTGACAGAACTTGGTTTCAATGCGATGCTGGTTTTACTTGCACACAAGGCACAAGTTTCGGGGTCATGGCAGCCTTTAAAATGAAGAAATTCCATCATTTTGCAACAACATGAATAGAGTTGAAGAACATTATGCTAAGTGAAAGAAGCCAAGCCAAACACTTGTGTGAAAAATCTGAAATAATTGAGTTCATAGAAGCAGAAGGTAGAATGGTGATTACCAGAGGCTCAGAGTGGTGGGAAAGGGGAAATGAAAGTCAACAGGTGGAATAAATTTGGGGCATTTGGGGGATCTATTATGCAATGTAGTGAATATAGCTTAATAGATTTCAAATGGTCTCATAACTACAGTAAATATTTGAGGTAATGGATATATTAATTTGCTTGATTCAATCACTCCTCATTGTATCAAAACTCAAAACACCACCGTGTACCCCATAAACATATACAAGTTGAGTACTCATTACACATTATCATAAACATCTTGAAGATGAGGACTGAATATAAAAAATGAAATTCATTCATGTGTCATGTGTACCTTACACATAGCCTGAAGGTAATTTTGTATGATACTTTGACTGTACCTGCATTTTTATTGTCACATAAAGTCAGCTGTGAAAAATTCCACATATTCCCTTATTGTTGGTACTCAAAAGGCTTTAGATTTAGGGTGGCATTGTTAGGGCTTAAAAATTTTGGGAGGGGGGGAGAGCTAGCTCAGTGGTAGAATGCTTTCCTACCATGTGCAAGGCCCTGGGTTCAATAAATAAAATATTCAGATTTAGGATTATGGATTTTCAACTTGTACAACTATAAATTGTCAATACATAATAAAAGTTTTGAAAAGAATATTAATTAGTATGGAATTGGTAATATGCACAATTCTCTAGGGGGAAAAGTTAGAATAACTATAAATTGGAGGAACAGATGAAAATCTTCTTAAATTTGTATCAGAAATAATAATTTCTATAATTTAAAAATATTTATTAAATGCCTTGTGGGAACATAGAAATATTCTGCCACCAACTCACATTCTTCCTTTTCAGAACTTTCAGTATTCACAAGGAGACATTTGGCATTCAATAATGTTTTTGACGGGCTGGGGTTGTGTCTCAGTGGTAGAGTGCTCACCTCATTCGTGCAAGGCCCTTGGTTCAACCCTCAGCTCCACATAAAAATAAATAAATAAAATAAAGATATTTTGTTGAACTACAAGTAAAAAATAAATATTTAAAAAAATGTTTTTGACAACTGGATAATGACAGTAGTCTTCTGCTACTGAAAAAAAATTAAAAATGCCAGATTAAAATAGAATTATGCAAGCATTTAACCTCTGACAACAATCAGGACACTCAGTTTATGCCTAACTCATACTGACTGACTGAAGGTCAACAGTGGGCTGACAACAGTGACACCCAATATCATGACTTTGGCAAAAACTATCACCCCTTCTTAACTTATATTACAGCTGTAAATATACTAAGATATAACCCTTTGAATTATTACAACTTCACAGCTTTGATTATATGATTTTTACAAAGTCCACTCCTAAATTTTTAAGAAGTTCCTGTTACTTTTATCACAATCTGTCCTTTCCTTTAAAAAAAATCTTGGGAAACACCCTTTTTAAGTTAAGGAAAACACAATTAAATGACCCAATGTACAAATTTTCTCTCTGCATATCTTCCCCAGCAATTTCAAATTAAAACCCTCTTAGTGGGCTGGGTTTGTAGCCCTGTGGTAGAGCAATTGCTTAGCATATACAAGACACTGGGCTCCATCCCCAACACAGCTAAATAAATAAGTAAGTAAATACAATATTTGAGAGATTAAAAAAATTTTAAACCCCTTCTCACACATGCTTTATCAACATTTGTCCAAACTTTCCATATGTAGTTTTCCTATGTGAAATCCTGTGATTGAAAACAGTTCCATATTTGTCTATGTTAGATTTCTCTTGCTGTGACAAAATACCTGAGATAATCAACTTTAAATAAGGAGACATGTGTTTTAGCTCATAGGTTCAATCCATGATCAGTTGGCCCTATCACATTGAGCCTGTTGTGAGGCAAAACATTTTGGCAGAGAGCATGTGATGGAGCAAAACTGCTCACCTCCTGGAAGCCAGAAAACAGGAAAAGATCAGAGTCTCAATATCCCTTTCAAGGGCATGTCCTCAATGACCTAACTTCCTTCCACTAGGCCCACCTCCTAAAGGTTCTTCCACCTCCCAACAGTACCATCAGCTGAGGACCAAGCCATCAACACATGAACTTCTGGGGATGTTTAAGATACAAACCGGGCTGGGGATGTGGCTCAAGCGGTAGCACGCTCGCCTGGCATACGTGCGGCCTGGGTTCGATCCTCAGCAAAAATGTTGTGTCCGCCGAAAACTAAAAAAAAAATAAATACTAAAAAATTCTCTCTCTCTCTCTCTCTCTCTCTCTCTCTCTCTTTAAAAAAAAAAAAGATACAAACCACATTGGGCATGGTGGTAAGTGCATGTAATCCAAGTGATTACTCAGCTTTTTTGCTGATATGACCAAAAGAACTAACAATATTAGAAAAGGAAAAGTTTACTTGGGGCTTAGAGTTTCAAAGGTTTTAGTATGTAGATGACAACTCCAATCTTCAGAGCCTGAGGTAAGGCAGGACATCGTGGCAGAAGAGTACAGTGGAGAAAAGTGGCTCAGGACACTGTACCAGAGAGCAGAGAGCAGGATATTCCCCCACCACTGTCAAAATATATATCCCAAAGGCATGTCCCCCAATGACCTACCTCTTCTAGCCATGCCCTACCTCCTACAGTTACTATGCAGTTAATCCCTATCCGTGAATAGGGATTAAAGCTCTCATAACTCAATCATTTTACCTCGAAACTTTCTATCGTTGTCTTAAACATGAGTTTTGGGGAACACCTAATATCTAAACTATAACACCGAGTGACTGTAGAGGCTGAGGTAGGAGGATTACACGTTAGAGGACAGCCTTGGGAAGTTAGCAAGACCCTTTCTCAAAATAAAAATGAAAAGAACTAGATATGGGGCTGGGGTTGTAGCTCAGTGGTAGAGCGCTTGCCTTGCATGCGTGAGACCCTGGGTTCAGTCCCTAGCACCACGTAAAAATAAACAAAACAAAAGTAAAGATATTGTGCCCATCTACAACTAAAAAAAAAAATTAAAAGAGCTGGATATGTAGCTCAGTGGTAAGTACCCATGGGTTAAATCCCAGTGTCAAAAGAAAAAAAAATATGAGCCATAACACCTTCCTGGATTTGGTTCCCTTTTAAATTTCAGTTGCATCTTTGAGGAGTTTGAGGATTTTCAACCTGAAATGCCCTTTCAAGGGCATTTAAATATCCCTTTATTTAACTTGAAAGTTTGAGTTCAAGTTTGTAAAGAGTTTTTCTGCATCTCTCACCCCTTTTTTAATATCAATTTAGTTTTTAAATAAGAAT
Source organism: Marmota marmota marmota (assembly GCF_001458135.2). Lineage (NCBI taxonomy): Eukaryota > Metazoa > Chordata > Mammalia > Rodentia > Sciuridae > Marmota > Marmota marmota. The sequence continues at coordinate 6,768,335 of NW_026000294.1, read as the reverse complement.
ATATGTCTTCCTTCCTATTAGCAAGGCATTCAGTTCGGATTTTTTTCTGTGCTCTCTTCTTCACTCCCAGGGGCTATTAGTGGTATCTATTCAGGCATAATTGGTTAGGACTGAGGAACAATAGCTAGTTTGAAAATGAAGCTAGCCCAGACATAGATCCTACATGTTACCTTAGTTTAAATAAGAACCATGTTCGAACCCCATGATTTCAAAATGTTTTCAATCACCTAATCCATTAAAATCTTAGCATGTGTACTAATATTCATTTATTTGTATTTATATTTATAAATAATAAAGTTAATTTATAAATGTACATTAATATTTTATACATTCACAAATATGTGCATGTTTACATATGAGTTGTACTATACTAAATATTATGTACATTATAAAACACAAAATAAAAATGGTCAAAGAATGATATAAAATGTAAATATGCAAAGTTTTATTGTGAACCTTTGAGTATCCTAGTGGACTACCTTTTAAATCCTACTTTGTAAACTCCTTTTCTAACCAACAATTAACCAACATAAGAATTATTCTCTCTTGGTGAACATAATATTTCTTTTCTTTCTATTAACATAATTTATGGCTAGAGCAAAACAAAGGAAACAAGCAGGGTGGGGGGGAATCAGATAACATAAAGATATAGGGAAGACCAGTAGCATAGAACAAGATCCAGAGGGAGAGAAGAGAGATGGGAAAGGGGAGGAAATGCAGAGTAAATTTTTAAAAATTTTGCCATGTGCATATGAAAATGTACCACAAGGAATTTCACCTTTATGTAAAACTAGAAAGAACCAATCAAAAATAAATAAATCAGCTGGGTGCAGTTGCACTCTCATATGATCCCAGTGACTCGGGAGGCTGAGGCAGAAAGATTGAGAGTTCAAATTCCAGCCTCAGCAACTTAGGGAGGCACTTAGCAACTCAGGGACACCCTGTCTCTAAATAAAATTTTTTAAAAAAAGGTCTGGGGATATGGCTCAGTGATTAAGCATCCCTGGGTTCACTGTCCAATACCAAATAGATGGATGGATGGATGGATGGATGGATAGATAGATAGATAGATAGATAGATAGATAGATAGATAGATAGAATCAATTGATGAGCAAAAGGAAGAGCAGTAGAAGAGAGGAATGAGAATAGGAAGAGGGAAGAGGGGCAGGAGAAAGGGGAAAACATGAACTGAAATTGAGTTCCATGCATGTACAAATTTGTCAAGATGAATCCAACTACTATGTATAACTATAATGCTCTAACTTAAAAAAGAAAAGAAAAAGAAGGATAAAATAGCGTTTGTGCTCCAGCAATAGGGTCAACCTTATGACCTGATTAAAGGTCTGATAAAAAGCTGAAAAATTAAAAAGTTCTTATAATTTTTCCTGTTTTACCTACTATTTATCAGTGCAACAAGAATATGTGGAGGAGGGGCTGGAGTTGCACCTCAGTAGTAGAGTACTTGCCTCACATATGTAAGGCCCTGGATTTGATCCTTAGCACCACATTTTAAAAAAATAAACAAATAAAAATAAAGATATTGTGTCAATCTATAACTAAAAAGACATTTTCAAAAAATAGAATATGTGGAGGGGCTGGGGATATAGCTCAATTGGTAGTGTGCTTGCCTTGCACGCACAAGGCCCTGAGTTCAATCCCCAGCACCACACACACACACACACACACACACATACACAAATGTGTAAATAAGCACCATATACTGCTGAAAATCTACTTGTGTGTCATCAGTCTTAATATAAAATAGTAACTACTTTCTTAGCACAGCAATTGAAGCAAAATTCATGTGTTAATAATTTTTCTTGATATTTACAAGTATATAAAATTGTGAAAGATTACATGATAAATGTGAAATAAAGTATATTTATTGGCAAGTTTATTAGTTATTTTCTTAAAGCAAATGTAGGAATACTATTACAGAGTGACTAGGTTTAGAGTCTGTTTTTTTTTTTTCCATATAGGGTTCCATGTCATCCTGAAATAGAATGCTAGCTAATAAAATGTTACACCTGGATTAACATATGAGGTAAGTTCTCATATTATTTCAAAAACCAATTTGGTCTTAAATGTATCCATTTTCTAAAACAACAAGCCTCACTATGAAATATGGTCTTCATAGTTACACAAGATTTTATGGTTGTGCATGCTAGTTAGTTTAAAACAAAAGCCCAAATCCTGTATGGTTAAACTGAAGGACTTTGTAAGCAATTCTCAGGCAACTGAAAATTGAGTTGATGTTTCATTTTGATGAGCTGGGGCTCTAATCATTTGAACACAATTTGAGTTAAAGTTGCTTTCTGTTCTTTTCCAGTATATTTTGTACCAGTGAAAATTAAGTCCAGTGACACATTCTGTAGAGTTAGGAGATTACTCATTTTTTCCTAGCCTATATTCTGCTGAGTAAATTAAGTTCAAGATGATTTATAGGGCTAGGGATATAGCTCAGTGGAGGAATTCATGCTTAGCCCACAGAGGCCCAGGGTTGAATCCCAGCATTAAAAAAGGATAATTTATAAACTGTTGTTGACCTTCAGGAATTATTTCATTTCATTCTACAATCTCTTGCCTCTCCTCATCATGTGGGTCTGGACATAATCTAGGACTTTATTATTATTATTAGGACTTGGGACAAGGAAATTGGTCATAACAAATGAAATAAATTGGATTTATATTCTTGGTAATCCCCATGCATACACTAATTGTAAAACACTGGATCAAATAACCTATAGGACTGATCAGAACCTACTTTAAAATTGGTGAAAAATGATGCAGTTTTCCTGAACAGTTAAAGTTGGAGGGGGATAATTGTCCAGAAAATTTTGAAAACCACTGTTTCCTGCCTGAAAAAAAGGAAAGATAGGGCTAATGGTAAAAGAAAAATTATATATAAATTGGACATCATCAAAATTAAGGACTTCTGGGGAATGGGGATCAGAGGTAAAATGTTTACCTCACATGTGCGAAGCCCAGGGTTCAATCACCAGCCCTGGAAGAAAAAAAGTAAGAACGTTTGCTCTTCAAAAGACATTGCCAAGAGAATGAAAGGACAAGCCACAGAAAGGGGTGAAATGTTTTAAAAGCACATATCTGATAAGGGATTTCTATTTGGAATATAATGAATAATCAAAACTTAGTAATAGAGAAAGTGGCATCCAGTGGGTACAGATTTCTTTTGGGGATGAAAAAATCCTTTTGGAATTAAAGGTAATGTTTTCAAAACTGTGAATATGCTGTAACTTATAAAAATGTATACTTTAAATGGATAATTTGACAATATCAATTTTTGCCTATCAAAGAACATTTTTACAATGGCTTTATTGCCAAAAGCAATCTATAGACTGAATGCAATCCCCATCAAAAATACCAATGAAATTCCCCACAGAGCTAGGAAAAGCAGCTTTTTAGGAAAAAAAAAAAGCAGTTTTAGGAAAAAACTCAAGGAGGATTAAAAGACCCCAAATAGCCAAAGCAATTCTGAGCAATAAGAACAAGGCTGGAGGCATCACAATACACAACTTCAAGTTATATTCCAGAACTTTAGTAATAAAAAAAACATGTTATTGGCATAAATACTGGCTTGAGGATCAGTGAAATAGAATAGAAAACAAAGAAGCAAATTCATTCAGATATAGTTATCTTGTCCTTGATAAAGATGCCAGAAGCATACATTGGAGAAAAGACAGCCTTTTAAACAAATGGTACTGGAAAAACTGAATATACATGGATGGATGAAAATAAATTGTTGTCACCCTGCACAAAGTCCACACAAAGTGGACCAAAGACATAGGAATTAGACCAGAAACTTTGCAACTGATAGAAGAAACCAACACTCCAATATATAGGTGCTGGCAACAACTTCCTCTCTGGGAACCTTTGTAGGAGAATTACATGCAAATTACATGCAAACCATAGCATATGGTTAATATTCACTAATTCTGCTTCTTATTACCCCTCCACCAAGAAGTAACCTAGATAACAAGTTTCAATATATCACTGCTTAATTTAAGGATCATGGTCTCACACGTGATACATGTAAGGAGAGATAATGAACACCTATTTCCTTCATTTTTTATCACACATTTCCTGGTATATGAGTAATGGCTCCTCTAGGATACATATCCACATTTGCACCATTATGGGGCTCACTATCTGCTCCCTCAAAACATTGCTGCCTGTCCTGCTTGCCCATAAATATAAGTGTCAACTCACAGAAATAGCTGCTATTCAGTGATGCGTAACAAAAGAAAAACTTGGAAGGTCAGGAAAATTCTTCCTTCCCTGAGGATCTTATAAGCTAATTAGCAGATATTTATCAAGCATTTACTGTATGTGAGGCTTAAAAAATGGGACATAGGGATGAATAAGTCTCACTCTGTCCTCAAGAAGCTCGGTATAACAGAATGAAATGTACTAGAACCTTTTTCTTAGTGACTTTCTAGAGGTAAATTGCAATCCTTTATTTGGCTCCATACAGTGTAATCTTACACTAATTACTAAAACAGTAGAATGTGAAGGGGACCTCTCCGGAGCAGATGTAAGTTGACAAGTTCAGTCCTTTCATCATCATGGCTATGAGAACTAAGAACTACAAGTAACTAACAGCATGTTTTTTTTTTTTTTTCTGTTATGTCCAGCTCAGATTCTAATGCCTGATGATAATCAATTTCCCCAGAGTAATGATGCCAGATTGGGCAGTAATCCTTTCTAAGATTATATAGGAATATATATCTATATTAATGCATACAGATATATACAGTATCAACTCCAAACAGCTGCTTATTCGTGAATATGTTTCACATCAATAGAGTGTCATAGGTACATTTACATAAAGCTTCATGTCATTTGTTTGAAATTCACTTATATCTAAATGAACTGGAGAATGTATTCTCTAGTGATTTCAGGCTAAATACTATTGTCAATTTATTCTGTCTTGAGAGAAGGACATTTATTTGTTTATTTTATGGTTTTATTTTTCCAGATCTAGATAGAATATTTGAAACAGGAAATGGCTTAGTGAATAAACATAAGTCCATACATCTATGTGCCTGCATTTAATGCATAAACATCTCAATATATACTAAATCAATGAATGGCAAGAGTGTAAACTGCTTATGTCACTGGTGCTTAGAATTCAGGATTTTATTCTGAGTTGCTATAGGCTCCAGCAGCCTCTTCATTTCTCATTCTGCAGATATTGCACAGAACATGCAGATGCATGCCTGATGTAAAGTCCTATCCAGTGGTGTGAGACTGATATCCACCCCTCTGCTCCATTCCCAGTTCAAGAGCCCCTATGTTCTAAGGTGACCGAAGCTGGCCCAGGCTGTTGCCATGGAAACCATTACAGTAAGGGAGGTGAGAGAATGGAGAAGAGGCAGAAAGTGCACTAAAGAGAAACAAAATGTCTATTCCTCTTCAGTTGTATTATGTGCAGATTCTAAATCCCAGCGTGGCTTATAGTAGGCCTTCAATACATGTTGGAAAACCAAATGAATGCACCTTCAGAAATCACCCTGAGAGGCTTCCTCCATCATAATAAATAGACTTTTCCAGTATCAATGACTCAGATGTCCTATATTCACACAGTAACCAAGTTTTCCCAAACATGATTAATTACAAATATTCTCTCTCATTATCCTTCTAAACCACCAGAATGTCCCAGAAATTTCAAGTTTTTTAACATACAAGTTATATTTCCTAAATTACATCTGCCATCATTTATTAGATTTTAGGAATTGATTGAGAGTTTGGAAGATATAATCACTATATACTACTAAAGTAGTATTCAAGAAATGGGGAAAATTCCAAAGATAGGGAATAGGAAGAATGATAAGACTGTTTAAAACCTTTGGTAGGCCACACTTTGCACTGAGACTATGGTTTAATGCTCTGACTTCCACATGGTAAGCATGGTTTGAAACACTTAAATTATAAAGCATCAACTGGTGTTTCATTGAAATGATTTATATTGTATTTCACCACATAATTGTCACAAATTCTATGCCAAAATTTTTGCAAAAATAGCAGATTATGACTATTATGTGAAGCTTTTTAAAACAATTTGCTGGTATTACTTAAAAATCACTTATCACTAAACTGTTTCGTGCAATATCAGAATGCACAGACTATTCATGAATATACATTAATATGGTGGTGATGATTATATGGCAAACTACAGTATTTTAATTAAAAAATGGTTTATTCATTTATTTTGAAGAGGTAGAAAACCATGTGTAAAAAGGTTCAAGGCTTTATTTATCCAAGTGTTTTTTTAATGTGTGTGTATGTTAATATCAACTGTGTAAATTGCACATATTAATTTTATTGGATCATCAATGAATTTATGTATAGAAAAGTTTTCTTAGAGTAGAAATCTGATACTTTTCAAGTGGTTAAAAATTTAAGTTTCTTCTAAATGTAATCTTTTAAGATTTTATGGTCTTATTTTTTTCATGAAAAGTTAATAAGAAGAAATGGTTATAAATAATGTGCAAATTCAGCATAGGGTCTACCTAAAAACACTGTGCTGAATTTGCACATTATTTATAACCATTTCATCTTTTTTCTTTTTAAATTTGCTTTGTTTATGATCTATATAAATGTAATTTATAATTATAAATATAATTTTGCTATTATTATTTTAGAATGTCTTATGCACAGTTACAAGATAAGTTTTCTTAAGTCTGGGATATTCTTCATATCAGTGTGCATTCAATATTGAAAGAGTCCTATAACTCTTGCCTTCTGCTCATGCGACTCTATTGGTATTTCCTTTTCCCAAGGATATGGGCTGTTTCTGATATCTGTGCCTCAGCAAGAGTGGATAAAAGCCATGTTGAAATGGATAAACCACACAAGTAAGAGCTATAGATGTGGACTACAGGCCACTGAAGAAGAACTGAGCTTGCTGAGGATCTATGCTATACTTTGGAAATATCTGAGATGTTAAGAGGTGAGTACTTTGGTGGTTGGCATGTGTGTGTGTGTGTGTGTGTGTGTGTGTGTGTGTGTGTGTTGGAAAGGGTAGACTATAGTGAGAAGATGATCTGTATAATATAATAAGCTTATAAGAAATGTAAGCTTTTGGAATTCCAGAAAGGTTCAACTATCAAATAGTAATGAAAATCAGAAGAAAGAGCTAATAAAATTATCTTCTTAGGTTGAAAACAGGCTTTTGAAATCAGCATAGAAGGGGGTGATTGCAAAAGAACTATCATTATTGAGTTTATTGATCAAATACCAAAACTTTATGTTATCCCATTTAATACTCACAGCAATCTTGTGAGGTAGGAATTATCTCCATTTTATACATAGAAAACCATCTTCAATACCTTTATGGCATTTGCCACTAAACAGATGGTTCTGGAGACTATATGCTAAGTGAAATAATCCAGTCCCCAAAAGCCAAAGGTTGAATATTTTCTCTGATATGTGGAAGCTAACCTACAATAAGAGGAAGAGGGGGAAGAATAGAAGTTTAGTAGATTAGACAATGGAAAATGGAGGGAAGGGAGAGGGAATAGGAAAAGGAAAGACAGTGGAATGAATCTGACATGCTTTTCCTCCATATATATATATATATATAT
>NW_026000294.1:6742162-6760373 GCF_001458135.2 Marmota marmota marmota | reverse complement strand
CATAGTATGGTATTAGGAGATATATATATATATATATATATATATATATATGAATGAATACATCACGGTGAATCCCATAATCATGTATGTCCACAAGAATGGGATCCTAACTAGAATAAGATATATTTCATGCTTGTATAATTATATCAAAGTGGATTCTACTGTATGTAAAACTAAAAAGAACCAATAAATAATATCCATATGTTTTGAACAGCCAACAATAAAAAATTAAAAAAAAAATAATATCCATTAAATGCGAAAAATAAAAAATCTTGAACTTGTTATTTGAATTGCATAAGACCATATAGCTATTAAGTTCATTGTACTTTAGATCCATGTCTCTCTGGATTCTAACACTTATTGAAAATAATATTCAAGAGAAAATTATGACTATATATCTTATTATTTTTATGAAGATTTGTGCTTTTACTTCTTTTTAATTTTTCAGAGAAAGTGTTTCCCTGTGGTATGTTCAGAAAATGCATCAGCAACCCCAGTATTTACAACTTGAAAAAAAAAAGTACTAGAAAAAAAACCCTCCTCAAATGAAAAAAGTATCCGTCTAGCTGGAGGTGTGGTTCAGCATTTGCCTGGCCATGCACAAGACCCTGGTTTCAATCTCTAGCATGGCAAAAATCAATAAATAAAAGGGCCATGTATAGTGGTACATGCCTATAATGCCAACTACTTGGGAAGCTGAGGCAGGATGATCACAAGTTGGAGGCCAGCAAAGGTCTCAAAATACTACATGCTTACATACATAAATACATACTTGCATACATATATACATATATGGTTCTAACATTTTCCTTTTTTCTTCTTCATTTTTCTATACATTACATGAATGGAAATCAGATTTTCCAGAGAAGGTATATAATTTGTAAGTGTAGAAATGAGTCTTCAATTTTAAGATGTTTATTTAGCTAAAAGCAGCAATGCAAAATTTATTCTTACTGACACTTGACTAATATTACGTATTTTTGATAATTGGTTAGTCTAAGGAATTAAAGCCTCTTTTTTTTAAATTTAGAAGTGTTTAGGTAGTTTTGTTACTGGGATGGGGCCTTCTGGGAAACTGAGGCGTGTGATGAACCCCCCCCTTCAAACCCCAGTTCTTATGATCAAGTCAGAAAGATATCAGACATAGCACTCAGAGAAACAGGCAATTAATTTATCTGAAGGGATGGGAAAAAGGAAAAGGGGACACTCTCAAGAGAGTGGGTCCTCTCAGAGAGGAAAAGGGCACTGTTCCTCTTCTGCATTCCAGTTTTATTGAGGATCCCAGAGTGTTTCCAGAGGGTCCCACCCAGGTCCATCTTTTGACTTTTTTAAAAAATAACATTATTTGATTGATTGATTGATTGATTGATTGATATGTGGTGCTGAGGATTGAACCCAGTGCCTCATACATATTAGGCAAGTGCTATACCACTGAGCCACAAACCAATCCCGATTTCTTGATTTGACTGATAGCAGGATGACTTCAGACTTTCAAGTCCCCAATGTCATGATAACTCTAGGTCATTTTGGCCCATACTGACTGGTTCTAATTGAATTCTTATCCATAAATTTTTGGAGATTTTTGGTTAGTAGAAATAATTGATATCTCCCTGAGTTTCAGGATCTTATCTATAAAAAGGGTCACAAAATTCTCCCCCTTCAGCATAACTTGAGTTCCTTTTATCAACATGATTTCAAGCCTGCATTTCTCCAGAAGATAACAGGTAGCTTGCTGAGGAATAGGACATATCCTGTCCACTTAAGCCAGGCAGGACTGCAGGTAAATTGTATCTTAGAAAATAAAGCATGTAGGAATCAGCACAGTGGGCCCATTTTATAGAATTATTTCCTTAAGCTCATATTATCACTACTTGTATCTGTCTGTCCACAATCAGTTTCAAGAAAAGTTAAGATATAAGTCTGTTTTTATCAAGTTGCAACCCTAAGATTTAGAACTTCTTCTCATGACATTTATTAACTTATTTTGTAGTACCAGGATTTGAACCCAGGGGTGCTCAACCACTGATTCACATCCCCAGCCCATTTATTTATTTATTTTTTATTTTAAGAAAGGATATCAGAATAGTTATATAACCTAAAGAAAGGGTTGCTTAGGTCCTCACTAAGTTGCTGAGGCTGGCTTGATCTTGTGATCCTCCTGCTTCAGCCTCCTGAGCCACTAGGATTACAAGCATGCACCACTGCATGCAGTACACTTATTAACTTCTAATCACATATTTAATAATATTTTTCAGAGTTCATTAAGCATACCATAACTATAGGCACTTGCAAAACATTGACAAGAGCCCTTAATATGAAGTCAGATAATCTTAGTTGGAATTGAAGTTTGTCTCTTACTTAGTGACTATATATTTGGGCAAATGTTTTACTTTCTCTGAGCCTCAGTTCTCTCACACATAATATGAGAATAATCCTTATCTTCTATGAGTTTTGAGAATAACCTGACATAATAAATATGAAAGTACTTTGTAGACAATTTCCATAGTAATGTGAGGAGACCAGAAGTAAAATAAACAAAAAGTGAATATACTAGTAGCTGTGCCAGTTTGGTAACTTATTTTCTCTTTGTTTCTCCCAGCAAGACCAAGGCCTGCATATCTCTAAGAAACAGTAATGCCCTCCCACCTTGAGCCACATTTCCTGGTTCTCCTACCTTTTGCCTCAGGAGCAATGCAGTAGTTGACAACATACTGACAGAAAGGTAAAAGTATATGAAAGACTTGCCTTCTAGGTCATTCTCTTTGAGTAAAGTGATTCCTCCTCAATGATAAGCCTAATAAACACTTCATATCAATATCCTGGTTCAGGACAGTGAAGGAAAAGTTAAGGCAGAATGGTAATTTCATAACAAAGCCCAACAGAACCATGGAGTTAAGGCATTGTAGTAGAGTAGGAAAGGCACTGAACTGGAAGAAAGGGAACTGCCGCAGTCTGGCTGGGCACAATTCAGGAGCCACTTGTCAAAAGAAACGAACTTTATTTTTAGAACACACACACCAAACCACACAGCTCCTCAGGAAAAACCTTCAGAGCCCAACTGCCACCACCAGCTTCCCACAAGCCTCTCCACCCCCCCACTCCTCCTGCTCTCGAGGCCGATTGGCTGGGTCACGTGGGCAGAGCCAAAAAAAGTCCCCCAATGAGCAGCTCCCTGGTCTGAAAGGGCGGGGAAACAGCCCAATGAGCATCACCGCAGAGGAGCCAATCAGTTGGCAGCTAGAAGTTTGCTGGGACCGCTGTGAGCCAATCATCAGCTGGCAGCTGGAAGTTTGCTGGGGCCCCTTTCGGCTGTGGCTCTCAACAGGGAACCAGAGTTTATACTTCTGATTTCACTACATAATAATTATATAACCTAAAGAAAGGGTATTTTCTTTCTTGGCCTCAATGTTTCACACTATACAGTAGTGTAGAATAGAATAGATTATCTCCAAGGTCTATTCCAACACTGATATTATGTGATTCTATTTTAATTATAATAAAAAGATTTCAACTTTGTAGGCTTTAAGAAGGCATTTTATACCTCAAAAGAAAAAAGGGGAAAAATCACATTAATTATTTCTCTATTGTGAGTTATAATAAGCATTTGCTTTCATTAATAACCTTATTGGGGTAAAATTAACATAAATCTTTGCATTTTCTTTTTTTAATGTTCATTGTAGCATTTATTGTTTATAATAACCAAGAACACAAAAATACATGGGAATAATATTCAGGCTTAAAAAAAATAAAGAAATTCTACTGTTTGAGATATCATAGATGAACTTTGGGGGCATGAAATTATCCAGGAAAACAATTAAACAGTGAAAGCTCTCACTATATGTGAATTATAGAGAACCAGAATCTCATAGAAAAAGATAATAGAATGGTGGTTGCCAGGGGCTAAATATGGGAAGGAGGAGGTGAATAGGGAAATGTTGGTCAGAGGGTACTCTCAGCTCTGAGAGGGATATGTTAAAGGTTTCTGATGTACAACATGGTGACTATAGTTAATAGTACTTTTTAAAAAAATATTATTTATTATTTTTAGTTATACATGAGTAGAATACATTCTACTATATATTTGACATATGTACAAAGTGTATAACTTCCCATTTTTTTGTGTTTGTACATGATGTCAGTTACACTCATAGTGTGTTCACATATGAACATAGGAAAGTTATATTTGATTCATTCTATCATCTTTCCCATTCCCATCCCACCTCAATCCTTTGCATTTTCAAAATGTGTTTTTTTATTTTGTTTTCTTTCAAGATGGGATATTCCTATGTTATTTTGTTTACCTTGAACTCACAATTCTTCTACCTCAGCCTCCCAGGTTTGGGGGATTATAGTCTTGTTCCACTATGCCTGGCTCAGAGTGTTTCAAAAATATAGCAGTTCATATGAGTCCTACAGTAATTAACAACATTTCATCACATGATGAACTAAAAACTGAGGCTGAAGTTTAAAAGGTTTGCACAGAATCACAGCTAGTATCTAAAATTAGGAGCTAGAAAACCAATTTCAATCTATCTCTAAGTTCAGTGATTTTCCACTACAGCAATTTACCTAGATGATTTCACCCAAGCTTAAAATACATGGAATTTATCTGGAAAATGAATTAAAAATGAACAGTTGCTATTTTATATGTAGCTATAAGTAAAAATAAGGACAATGTTTATATCTCTTTTAAAAATTCTTCACATTTGAAAGTAGAGCTGTGAACCACATATAAGGAAGTATACAAACAAAACATAAATGTATCAAAGCACTAGGGATTTTAAAAGATTAAAAAACAGCATTTGTAAAGCATTTTAAGATCATTTGAAGAAAATAGCTACTTAGATATAATATTTAGAACTATAACCTTCAAGCACACAATAGGGAAATAATAAAGGATGGGATATAAGAAGGTGTCTTGATTTAGGGATCATTTAACACATTTGCTATGTTAGTATAGACTTTTTTGTCAACTGCTGCACACCCTATTTTTTTTTCTTATGCTTCTCCCTTTACCCCCAAAACAAAAATAAGTGCAATCTTCGAGAACTTTAAAGTACACTATCTCTGCATAGATATTAACATAGTGACTGCTTTTCCTGGTGTCAGAGCAACCAAAATTCACCTGTAAGATTGTACCTAGACTTATTGTTAATAATCACTTTAGAAAAATGTATAGTTTCTGTGGTGGCTTGCATTAAAATCAAATAAACTCCATGTTCCTGTTTAACAAATAAATTATTTGTTATTACAGAAATCATTCACTTGCTTATTAGCATTTTGAGGTTATAATCAGATCCAGCAAAGGTTTTTGCAATGTAGATGTATTAGATTCAAAGACACTGGACATAGGCTTGTATTATGAGTCTATATGGAAATGATAAGCCTATATGAAAAAAGCTTAGTATTAAAAAAAATGCATCCCAAGTCATTCTAGTCCATGGAAAAGTAGGCATCAAATACTATGGATCCAACTCTGTGAGGAAAGCAATAGAGCTTTAAGATATTGTCACTGCCCTCATGGAGCTTGCAGCTTAATTGAGGACACAGAAAGATACCTTATATCCATTTCTTTATTTGATAAGCAAAACTAGTTTGTGAGGTAGAGAGTGTTATTCTCATTTTACCAATGGGGGAACTGGGGTTCCGAGAATTTAAGTAACTTGTCCAAAAATCACAGCCAATAGGTAGCACGATTGACATTCAAACCCACTGATGATAAAATATATGCTTTTCTTTGTATTTTGATGCATTGTAATACACAGGAAAAAAATGGCAAAGAAAATATAGGAATTAGGAATACCAACTTGCATTTTTCCAGGGCCTCATGAACACTGGGCAAGCACTCCGTCACTGAACTACATCCCCAGGACAATATAGTATCTTAGTACTAAAATATATACAAGTAACTTTAAGTGCAATAGGAATTCAGTGAAAGTTGACGCTAATTCATGCGTATCTTAATCAGTCTGTGTTTTCCTCACTAAGACATAGGAAAACATAGTTCCTCAGTTGGTCCTTATAAATTATCTAAATAAAGAAAAAGGGGTGGGAAGAAGAATAAGCTATCTGTGTCTGTTTGTTTGTTTATAAAATAGGGATTGTGCCATTCACCCACAGTACAATTTTTAAGATTGAATAAGATAGCATATATAAAAGCATTTTGTAAATTACAAAGAATTCATTGATGTAAACCATTACTGTTACTTGATAAAGTATGAAAATAAGTATGTATATGATGTGCATACATAGAATTGACATTGAGAAAGTGTTTAAGCATGAGCAACTCAACTACCACCAAATCAGAGAATTATAAAATCTCAGGGTAAGAGGGGACCTCAAAGGTTATCTAATCTAACCCCCATCTGGAGTTTGTCAAAAGGGGCTGATATATTTTAAGGGAATTTATCTGTATCTTGTTATGGTTGTTTCCCTCCCAAACTCTCTTAATTTTAGTCAATAATCCTACAGATTTTTTCATCAATCTTACAAATTGACTTGCATTTCATATTTTCTTTTATTTTTAAATATTTTAATGTCAATTGAAGTAAAACTATAATATTTATTTCAGTGGAAAATCATTATTTCAATTAACATCTTCCACAAATATGAGAATCAGAAGACAAAAAACAGTCTGCTTAGTTCTCATTTTTTTTCTGAACTGTGCTCTTAAAAGCAGAGTTCAGGGTCTCTGCATTCATAAATAAAACCCTGACTCCTTGTGGAGATATTCTAACACAAAGGACACAAAAAGGAAGGAAGAACTTACAGCTTCATCTTTGATCTCACTTAATCTGGACGTGAATCTCTATGTAGGTGCTAATTCATCTCAAGGAAGATCTGCCACTTATTTGATAGTAGGTAATCATTTCAAGGTGGTCCTCAGTATAGGAATTAATTGCAAAGGTCATATTAGTCATTTTTCTGCAGCTCAAAACATACTTTTTAGGAAACAACAATAATGCAAATAGTAGTAAACTAAAACATATAAAGGTCTTTAGATGAGTAAGACACAAGTGACATCTATTTTCTTCTTGATGTTTTTCTGGTTTCCAATTTTTCTATAGTAAGCAAATATTATATATATAATTTTTTCTTAATTTGTTCTTTTTAGATATACATGACAGTAGAGTGCATTCTGACATATTATACATACATAGAGTGTAACTTCCCATTCTGTGGTTGTATATGATGTGGAGTTACACTAGTGTATTCATATATGAACATAGAAAAATTATGTCCAAATTATGTCTTTCTTATTCCCATACCCACTCCCTTCCCTTCATTCCCCTTTATCTAATCCAATGAACTTCTATTCTTCTCTCCCTCCCCTTATTATGTGTGCATATCAGAAAGAATAATTTTTAAATTATTTATTGAGGTGAAATTTATAATAACATAAAAATAAGCATTTCAAAGTGGGCAATTCAGTGGTATTTAGTACATTCACAGTATTATACAACCACTTCTATCTAGTTCATAAAATTCCATCACTCCACAATTAAACCCTTTACCCATTGAGCAGTTTGTCCAATTTCCTACTGCACTTAAACCCTAGCAATTACCAATCTACAATCTATCTCTATGGTTTTATCTAATTTGAATATTTCATGTATGTAGAATCATATGATATGTGATGTTTTTGAATCACTTCAACATCAAAATGTTTTTGAGATTCTTTCAACTTCTAGCATGTATTATTTAAATCTAAATAATATACATTTGTGTATTCATTCATTCTTTAACATTAACATTTTGGTTACTTCCACTTTTTAGCTATTGTGAATAATGCTGAAATGAACATGTGTGTTCATGTACTTGTTTAAGTAAACATTTTCAGTTCTTTGGGCTGATATATGTAAGACTAGAATTGTGAGGCTATGGTAATTCTCTTTTCAATTTTTTGAGAAACCACCAAAATGTTTTCCATACTGACTGCCCAGTAGGATACTATTTTGATTACTGCAGCTTATGCCATATTTTTATTTATTTATTTATTTTTAATTTTGAGGCAGGGTCTTGCCAAGTTGCTTAGGGTCTCTTTAACTTGCTAAGGCTGGCCTTGAACTTGCAACCCTCCTGCCTCAACCTCCAGAATCACTGGGATTGTAGCCACGTGCCACCACACCTAGCATATCTTTATTTTTATTTTTTATTTTGTTAATAGTTCATTTTAGTTATATATAACATTGGGATTCATTTTGATGTGATTATGCAAGCATGGAATATAATTTGTTCCAAATTTATACCATTCCCTCCTCTTCTCTCTCCCCTTCCCTTTTCTCTACTCTACTGATTCTTCTTCTATTTATTTAGAGTTTATGTTAATTATTGCATTATGGATATACATAAAGGTGAAACTTACCATGGTATATTCACATATATACATACAAAATTTTGGTTACATTCATTCTACCCTTGTTCCCTTTTCCCATTCCTCCTCCCTCTCCCTCAATCCCCTACATCTACTCCACTGATCTCTATTCTGTTTTCATGGAACATTCCCCCCAGCTGCCCTTTTATTTTTTTCTCCCTTATTTGGCTCTAGCTTCTGCATATGATACAAAATATTTGACCCTTGAGTTCTGAGTCTTGTTTCCTTTACTTAGCATGATGTTCTCCAGCTCCATCAATTTATCAGCAAATGACATAAGTTCATTCTTCTTTATGGCTGAGTAAAAAGCGATGTGTATATATCTCACATTTTCTTTATCCACACATCTTTTGAAGGATACCTAATTGATTTCATAGCTTGGCTATTGTGAATTGTTCCACTATAATCACTGAGGTGGCTGTATCCATATGGTATGCTGATTTTAGATCTTTTGGATATATACTGAGGAGTAGTATAGCTGGGTCATATGATGGTTTCATTACTAGTTTTGAGGAATTTCCATAGTGCTTTCTAGAGTGGTTGCAATAATTTGCAGTCCTACCAACAATGCATGAGTGTACCTTATCTCCCACATCCTTACCAGCATTTATTATTATTTGTATTCTTGATAATTGCCATTCTGACTAGAGTTGGTGTAGTTTTGATTTGCATTTCCCTGATTGCTAGAGATATTGAGTATTTTTTCATACATGTATTGGTCATTTGTATTTCTCTTTTGAGAAGTGTCTGTGTAGTTTTGCTCATTTATATTAATTGGGTTTATTATTGTTGTTGTTTGAAATATATATATATATTTTTTTTTTCTGGATATTAATTCCCTGAGGAACAAGTGGCAAAGAACTTCTCTCATTCTGTAAGCTCTCTCCTTGTGTTCTTAATTGTTTCCTTTGCTGTACAGAAGCTTCTTAATTTAATGCCATCCTACTTACTGACTCTTGGTTTTGTTTCCTGTGCTTTTGGATGCTTGTCAAGTGAGTTGATACTTCTATTATCTATAAGGGTTATTTTTTTTTCTCCACATTCTCATAAGCATTTGTTAGTCTTTGTTTTGGTTTGTTTTTTTGATAAAAGGAATTATTATTGGTGTGGGATGGAATCTCGATGCACAGTTTTTATTTTTCCACTTTTATTGGTACATTATAGTTGTTCATAATAGTTAGGTTCATTTTAACATAATCATACATGCATGGAATTTAATTTATTCCATTTCATTTTCTAGTGCCCCCATTCAATCCCCTCCTCCCTCTTACTTTTCCCTTATTTCTGTTCTACTGCTTACCTTGCAATAAAGGTGGAATTCACTGTGATATAATTATATAGAGCTAATAAATAAATTCAGCAAAGTAGCAGAATACAAGATCACTGTTCACAAACCAGTAGCTTTCCGATACTCCAATAGTGATTCTGCTGAGAAAGAAACTGTACATTCACAATAACATCAAAAGATGTAGGGGCTGGGGTTTTGGCTCAGTGGTAGAGTGCTTGCCTGGTATGGGTGACACCCTGGGTTCCATCCCCAGCACCATATATAAATAAACAAATAAAATAAAGGCCTATCAATAACTAAAAACATTTTTTAAAAAAGATGTAAAAGACTTGGGAATTAATCTAACCAAGGAAGATAAAGACCTGTACAATGAAAACTATAGAACACTGAAGAAATTGAAGGCCTTAGAAAATGGAAAGACTTCCTATGTGCTTTTATAGACATAACTAATATTGTCAAAATTGTCATAGTAACAAAAGTATTATACAGATTCTATGCAATCCTTATCAAAATACCAATCACATTGTTCACATAACTAGAAAAAGTACTCCTAAAATTCATTTGGAAGAATAAAAGACCCAGAATACCCAAAGAAATATTGAGTAAGAAAAATGCTGAAAGCATCACAATACCTGATCTGAAATTATACTCCAGAACTATAGTAATAAAAACAGGGTGATATTGGCATCAAAATAAACATGAAGAGCAATAGGACAACATAGAAGACACAGAGACAAACCCACATATTTACAGTCATCTGATACTTGACAAAAATGCCAAAAATATATGTTGGAGAAAAAATAGCTCTTTTAATAAATGATGCTGGGGAAACTGGATATCCATATGTAAATAAATGAAACTATCTCTCACCCTACATAAAAGTCAGATCAAAGTGGATCGAAGACAGGAATTAAACCAGAAACTTTGCAACTCTTCAATTTAGTTTGATTGCAATATGTGGTGGCTAAAGATATTATGTATTCTTTCATATATTTATTGGCCTTTTATATTTCTTTTGAGAACTGTCTATTCAGATAATTTGCTCATATTTTATTAGATAACTTGCTTGTTTGATGTTACGTTTCTGAGTTCTTTATATTCTGCACATGAATCCTGTGTCAGAATAATAGCTGGCAAAGATTGTTTCCTTTGCTGTGCAGAAGCTTTTTAATTTGATGTAATCCAATTTGTTATTTCCTGAGTTATTGGAGTCCTATTTAGGAAATTGTTGCCTGTACTATTATCTTGAAGTGCTTCCCCTGTTTTCTTCTACTAATTTTAAAGGCACAGATCTTATATTGAGGTCTTTGATTTTGAATTGATTTTTCTTTTACCAGGGATTAAAACCATGGGTGCTTAACCACTGAGTCACTTTGTTAAATTTTTAAATTTAGATAGGGTCTCACTAAATTGTTTGCTAAGTTGCTGAGGCTGACTTTGAACTTGTGATCTTTCTGCCTCAGCCTTCTGAGCTGCTGGGATTACAGACGTGTACCACCATGCCCAACTTTGAGTTGATTTTTCTACAGGGAGAGATATATAGTCTTTCTTCAGTCTTCTACATGTGGATATCTAGTTCTCCCAACACCATATGTTGGGGAGGCTCACATTTCTCCAGTTTATTTTTTGGCAACCTTGTCAAGAATCAGTTTGCATAGATGTGTGGATTTATTTTTGGTCTATCTCTTATGTTCCATTTGTTTACATACCTGTTTTATGCCGGTATTATACAATTTTTGTTACTATGACTCTACATTTTAAAATAAGATACAGTGAAGCCTCCAACATTGTTCTTTTTGCTTACAATTGCTTTGGCTATTCAGGATCTTTTGTCTTTTTTTCTACATTTGTCATGAAAGACATATTTTCATTGGTATTTCATTTAATCTATAGATCATTTTCTTTTATGGTCATTTTAACAATATTAATTCTCCCAATGAACATAAATGGTATTTCCAACTTCTAGTATCTTCTTCAATTTTTTCATCAGTTTTTTGTAATTTTCAATATAGAGGTTTTTATTTTTACTTCCTGATTTCTTTCTCAGCAAGTGTATTATTGGTATACATAAAATCTACTGATTTTTGTAAGTTGATTTTGTATGCTGCTACTTTACTGACTTTGTTTATCAGTTCTAAGAGTCTTTTGGTAGAATATTTAGAATTTTCTATGTAGAATCATATCATCAACAAATGGGGATAACTTGACTTCCACTTTTCCTATTTGTATCTCCTTTTTTCTTTCTTTTGCTTAACTACTCTGCTAAAATTTCTAGTACTATTTTGAATAAGACCAATGAGAATGGACACCCTTATTTTGTTCATGATCTTAGAGGAAATGTTTTCAGTTTTCCCCATTCTGTATTCACTATGGATTTGTCATATGTAGCCTTAATTATGTTGACTTATAATCCTTCTAAATACCTCATTTATTCAGGGTTTTTATCATGAAGGGATGTTAAAATTTTTTTCAAAGATGTTTTCTGCATCTATTGAGATGTTATGTGATTTTTAGCCTTGATATTATTATTGGTTTTGTACTGAGGATTCATCCTAGGGGCACTTTGCCACAGAACTACATCCCCAGATCTTTATTTATTTATTTATTTATTTATTTAGAAACAAAGTCTCACTAAGTTCCTGAGACTGGCCTCAAACATATGATTCTCCTGCCTCATCCTCCCAAGTTGCTGGGATTACAGGCATAAACCAGGCTTGATTCTATTTCTATACCGTACTAATTTACAATCCTCCTACCTCAGTGTTTAATCTTTTAAATGTGCTGTTGGATTCAATTTATAAGAATTTTGGTGAGGATATTTTATTCTTTTTAGTTATACATCACAAATAGGATTCATTTTGACATAAATATAAAAGCATGGAATATAATTTGTTCTAATTCAGTCCTCAGTACTTCCCCTTCCCCTCCCTTCCTCTCACCCCCTGTTCCCTTCCCTCTATTCTACTGCCATTACTTACAGTTTTTTTAATTAGTGTCTTTTAGACATACATGATGGTAAACTTCACTGTGGTATAGTCATATATGTACATAAGATTGTTAGGTCATATTAATTCCACTGACTTTATCCTTTCTTCCTCCCTTCCCTTCATTCCCCTTTGTCTACTCCACTGGTATTTCTTCTGTTCTTTTTCTCACCACCCCCATTTTGGAGTATTTCCACATATCAGAGAAAACATTCAACCTTTGATTTTGGGGAACTGGCTTATTTCACTTAGCATAATGGTCTCCAGTTCCATCCATTTACTGGCAAATACCATAAAGTAATTTTCCTTATGGGTGAGTGATACTCCATTGTGTGTGTGTGTGTGTGTGTGTGTGTGTACAATTTTCTTTACCCATTCATCTGCTGAAGAATACCTAGGTTGGTTCCATAGTTTACCTCTTCTGAATTGTGCTGCTATAAACATTGATGTGGCTGTGTAACTGTAATGTGTGATTTTAAATCCTTTGGATATATACTAAGGAGTCAGATAGCTGGGTCACATGTGGTTCCATTCCTAGTTTTTTGAGAAATCTCCATACTGCTTTCCAGAGTTGTTGCAACAATTTGTAGTCCTACCAACAATGTATAAGGGTACCCTTTTCCTCACATCCTCACCCATATTTGTTGTTACATATATTCTTGATAATTGCCATTCTGACTAGAATGAGATGAATTCTCTATGTAGTTTGAATTTGCATTTCTCTAATTGCTTAAGAGGTTGAACATTTTTTCATATATTTGTTGATCATTTGTATTTCTTCTTTTGAGAATTGTCTGTGTCGTTCCTTTGCCCATTTGTTGATTGGGTTATCTATTTTTGGTATTAAGTTTTCCTGGATATTAATGCATTATCTGTGGAGCAGGTGTCAAAGATTTTTCTCCCATTCTTTTGGTTCTCTCTTCACACTCTTGATTAATTCCTTTGCTATGAAGGAAGCTTTTTAATTTGATGCTATTCCATTTGTTGAATTTTTGAAAATTCTGTGCTTTAGAAGTCGTATTAAAGAAGTCAGTTTCTAAACTGACATGTTGGAGTGTTGGGCCTACATTTTCTTCTAGCAGGTACAGGGTTTCTGGTCTAATTCCAAGGTCTTTGATCTACTTGAGTTGACTTTTGTGTAGAGTGAGAGAGATAGGAGTTAAATTTCATTCTACTACATATGTATTTCCAGTTTTCCCATCATCATTTGTTAAAAAGTCTCTTTTCTCCAATATATTTTTGACACCTTTTATCTAATATCAAATAATTATTTATGTGAGTTTGTCTCTGTGCCTTCTATTCTATTTCACTGGCCTTCCTTTCAATTTTGGGGACAGAAGTATGCTGTTTTGTTACTATAGTTCTGTAGTATAATTGGAGGTCCAATATTGTAATGTTTCCTGCTTTGCTTTTCTCACTAAGGACTGCTCTTGCTATTCTGGGTCTCTTATTTTTCCAAATGAATTTCATGACTGCTTTTTTTATTTCAGTGAAGAATGTCACTGGAATTTTTTAAAATGTATTTTTAGATGTTGATAGATGTTTATTTTATTCATTTATTTATATGTGGTGCTGAGAATCGAACCCAGTACCTCACACACGCTAGGCAAGTGCTCTATCACTGAGCCACAACCCCAGCCCTGTCAGTGGAATTTTGATGGGAATTGCATTGAATCATATAGCTCTTTAGGTAGTATGGCCATTTTGACAATATTAATTCTGCCTATACAAGAAAATGGGAGGTGTTTCCATCTTCTAAGGTCTTCTTCAATTTCTTTATTTAATGTTCTGCAGTTTTCATTGCAGAGGTCCTTCACTTCTTTTGTTATATTGATAATCTTATTGAGGACTTTTGCATCTATTATCATTAGGGATATTGGCCTATAGTTTTCTTTTATTCTTGTGTCCTTATCAAGTTTTGGTAGCATGATAATAGTGGCTTTGTAAAATGAGTTTCCTTCCTTTTCTATTTTATGAAATAGTTTGAGAAGTGTAAATGTTAATTCTTTTTAATGGTCTATTAAAATTCAGCAGCCATTCTATCTTGTCCTGGGTTTTCACTGTTGGGAAACCTTTTATTACTAATTTAATGTTATTACTTGTTATTGATCTATTTAAGTCTTTTATGTCCCCTTAGTTACCTTTTGTTAAGACATATATGTCCAGAAAGTTTCCCATTTCTCTTAGAAATTCCAATTTATTAGCAGATAGTTTTTCAAAATATTCCCTAATAGTGCTCTGAATTTTCATGGTATTTGTTGAAATGTCTCCCTTTTCACCTTTAATTTCATTTATTTGTATCTTTTATTTCTTTTGGTTGGTTTAAAGGTTTGTCAGTATTATTTATCTTTTTGAAGAATCAATTGTTTTCTTCTGCTATTATTTCATCGAATATATTATCTGAGCCCTCTGCATGCAACTCTTCTTCCTACAGTATGCCAACAGCATGGATGTTTGACCTTTTAATGGTATTCCAGAGATCTGTATGTTTCTTCCTTCTTTTTTTTTTCTTTGTTGATGTCTAGTTGCAATATTTTGGCAAAGATCTCTTTAAGCTCCAATATTATTTCTTCTATTTCAACTAGTCTGTTGTTGAGGCTTTCAACTGGTGTTTTTAAATCTCACTTATTGAGCTTTTCATTTCTGAGATTTTTAAATTTTTTTTTAGTTGTTGATGGACATTTATTTATTTATTTATTTATAGGCAGTGCTGAGAATCAAAACCAGTGCCTCACACATGTGAGGCAAGTGCTCTACCACTGAGCTACAACTCTAGCCCTCCAGGATGTTTTTTTTTTTTTTTTTTTTGAAAATTTGTTGTAATTAGTCCTCCAAGATTTTTATTTGGCTTTCTCTCAGAAAATATTGTTTCATGTCTTACATTATCTTCCTTAATTCATTTAACTGTTTATCTTTATCTGTATTCTCCTAGATTTCATTGAGGTTTTCAAACAATCATTCTTCTTAATTTTTTGTCTGGCATTTCACCCATTTTGATATCTATGGAATCTATTACTATGGCATTATGAACTTTAGGAAATATATTGTATATTTTTTCATATTTTTTGTGTTTCTATGTTGAGATCAGTGTATCTGTTGAAATGCGTATCTCTTCCACTTTTATATCTTCTTAGTGAGCAGCCTTTCCTGATGATGTATCTTGGGGTATCAGTTTGCTGTGTTAAGTCCAATTGGTCTTCACAGTGTAGATTCCTTGTTGCTTATCTGACTATGGTTGGTTAATTTTGACTCAATGCTTACTGTGTTGGAGCCTGAGGAACCTGCTTTTTCTGTTTCACGAAAGTTGGTTCTCTCTGGTGGTTCAGGCAGATATGGTATAGACAGCAGTGTAAATAGAGTGTATCCTCTGTGGTTACTCCTTAAAATGGTATTGGAACTCCCTACCAAGTGACAGGGATTTCCTAAAGTACTGTTGACATTAGTTTTGTTACTTAAAAACAATTCTGGCACTGTCTGCTCTAATTTATGTGAAGGGCCTAGAGCTTTCATCTGCTGTTTAGACACTGCTGTAGATCATGTTGTTTCAATGGGGAGATGCAGGGACTTGAATCACAGCTCTCCTTCTGTGATACATGCAGTGTTGTTGTTATCATCACTGTTAACTCTAATAGGGTATGGGAACAAATAATGCTAAAGACCTTCATAAATATGGTATTCACATCAGTTGTTATTTCTTTCTGCTGTTGTTGTGAGGGTGAGTAAAATGGGTCACCAAATGTCCCCTAGACATGCACATTTGGGGACAAATTGTCACCTGGAGCCCTACCCCTTTGTTTTTTCTAAGTTGGGGTATCCACTAAGGTTTGAGCAGGACTAGGTCATGACTGGAGCAAGGTGCAATTCCTCTCAAAAGGGCTGGGAAATATTTTTAGTAGCAGGTCACCTGCCCAACACATGCAGAGCCCCAGACATGATCCCCAGCATTGTGAAAAAGAAAAACAAACAAAAAGGTAAAATAAATACCAAATGAAAAGACAATAACAGCAGCAACAACTACTAGTACAGAAATTATAAGGAAGATATAATGTAGAATAAAACAAAGTTAAAAATAATAGAATAAAATTATAATAAAAAGAGTAAAAAGAAAATAATTAGAAATTCAAACAAAGAGACAAGAGAGAAAAATGGAAATCCAGTAAAAATGGAAAAGGGGAATATTAAATGTTAAAAAGAGTCTATAAATATAAAAAAGAAACAAAAACTGCAGCAACCAAAAAAAATGTATTTATGGAAAATAAAGATTCATCCTAGCTTAGGTACTTGAATGAAGTAAAACATGAGTGGATACAATTTATGCTGATCAAAGCTTCTCTGAGTGTTCATAGGCAGGGTCCCTTCCCAATGGACAAAGCAAAGGTTATGTGTTATTCATTCCACTCTTTTTCCTTTGTTGTGCTCCCTTGGTGATTAGAGGAGGAGATTTATAGCTAAAGCCAGTTGGAATTCCTCTCAGCTGCCTTGCTCACTGGAACTAGCTAGCATGGAAAGCAGAATGGCCCACCCAGGTAAAGATTCTGGAGCTTTCTTGGATGTGCCCTCTGAGGGTAGGGGAAATGCTGTGTTGTGTTAGCAGTTGAGCCCAGAATGTAAATCTCAATCTAGCAAAGATTCTCTTCAGAGCTTCTAGAGCTATGTGCTTCAAGGGCAGTGGTAACACAGGTGCTACGACTTGTCATTACACAGAATGTAGAACTCCCCAAAGATTTTTTTCTGGGGCTTTTTGGGCTGCACACTCTGATGGAGGGCTAATCCTAGGACTGCGGTATATCCCCAGCCTCCTCTGCAGGTGGAGAGGAGCAATAGAGTCACAAAAGAACTGTACTGGGAAGGGGGTTGGGGCCTCCTCAATGTGCCACCCTTGATTCTGGTGTTCCCATACTTGGCCATTTGTGAAATCATTAGGGAATGATTCATTCCCCCAGGCTTTGACAGCTGGACTCACAAACCCCTGATTTAAAAGGGAGGTGCCTTCTCTTTTCTTCAACATTACAGACTGGTTTCCCACTGCATAGAACTCTCAGTGGTCCACTGTCAGAGTCTCTTCCCCAGGGCAAACTGAATTGAAATGGTTACCTGCTGAGACAAGGGTCCCAGGAAAATGAAGAGGCTTTTGACTACCAGTGTAGTAAGCTCAGACTATAAGACCCCTCTCCAGATGGCTCCCAATTACAGCACTGTGAGAATATGCAAAATACACAGAGATTCTCCAGTACAAGCTGGCTATCCAGATTCCAGTTTTCCTATTTGTGTAGAATATGTCTACAGAGTGCCAAATACTGCTCTAGTGGAGCTCACTGGTGTTCTGTATCCCTCACCTATACCTCCACTATGAGGTCCCTGTACTCCTGCCTTGCTACCATTTGATCAGTGCTGGGGTGCTCTGTTTCTCCTACTGTTCCATTATCAAAAAATCTCAGGATGCATGCATGAGGCCCTGGGTTCAATCCCCAGAACCACACACACACACACACACACACACAAAAAAAAAAAAACCTGGGTATCTCTAAGTGTCTCTCTCTCTCTCTCTCTCTCTCTCTCTCTGTG
>NW_026000294.1:6733908-6742153 GCF_001458135.2 Marmota marmota marmota | reverse complement strand
TCTCTCTCTCTCTCTCTCTCTCTCTCTCTCTCTCTCTCTCTCTCTCTCCTATTGCATTCCAGCACTCAATCATAGTGACCAGCCTCAACAAGCAGCTACACTTCTGGCTTTCTTTCTTTTCTGTGCTTGCAATCAAACCCAGGTCCTTGAGCCCACTGCTGTACCATAGAGTTACATCCCCAGCCCATTCCTGTTGTTTTCATTCTAGGTTGTGGAGAAGCAGGCAAGTTCTGGTGTCTGTAATTTGCCATCTTAAATCTCTCATCTCTAATCTTTTATACTATACCATTTGATTCAGTTCTCATTTTCTTTTTTTAATATTCTCAGGGTGTTTTGCTGAGAAGTCTGCTTCTAGGTATATTAGAACTTCCTTATAAGTGATTTGCTCCTTTTCTGTTGCTGCTTTAGAATTCTCTCTTTGTCTTTGATCTTTTGCAGTTCAATTAGAATATGTTTTAAGACAGTCTTATATGGATTGAATCTGACTGAAGACCTTTAACATTCCTGTATCTGTTCATATATTTTTCTCCAGATACGGAAAATTTTCAGCTATGATTTTGCTAAATAAGCTTTCTATTCCTTTATCTTTTTCACTCCCTCTTTAATTCCAGTGACTCATAAAATTATTCTGTTCATGTTGTCCCATAAATCCTTGAAACTTTCTTTGTTCCTTTTTGTTCTTCCATATTTTTTCTTCTTTAATTTTTTACTACCAAGTGATTTCCCTTCTTTAAGCTTACAGATTCTTTCTTCTGTTTGCATTGTTTCATTTTGTTCATTATGTTATTCAACACCAAGATTTCTGTTTAATTTACTATTATTATTATTATTTCAATCTGTTAAATTTTTCTGCTAACTTTCTGAACTGTTTAGCCATATTTTCTTGAAGTTAAGACATTAAGATACCTCCTTTTAATTCTTTTTCATGTAGTTAATACATTTCTATTTCTTTAGGGCCACTCACTGACACCTTATTTCATCTGTTTGGTCATGTTTTATTTCCATGATTGTTTTTGATCCTTCTGATCATGTATCAGTGTTGGTGCATTGAAGGAGGAAGCATTAATTCAAACATTTTCAGCCTGGCTTTATTTGGAGACATTCTTCTATAATGAGCCTGTCTAAAAATTTTAGGCAAGTCTTCTGTGATACTCCTTAAGTCCATGACTGTTGCAGCTATTGCAGTGTTACAGGGTACCCTTAGTCCAGAATTACTACAACAAACATGACACCAGTCTATGACATTATAAATTTGGAAACTGGTACTGTGCCAGGCTGGAACCCAAGCTCCCAGCTGGTGAAATCTGCCTGTCACTATGGTTGATTTTGACCCCCAAGGCCAGTGTAGTCAGTCAGCAACAATATGGCCAGAGCTTGAGTGCATCTCATTGTGGCTTCAAATTGCTATTTCATATTTAGGTGGCCCTAGAGAGTCAGTCTGTGGGTATACTGGTCTGGAGTTAGTGACCCATAGATGTTTGTGTAATTCTAAGTTTTATTGAGGGGACTGATATTGGGTTTCAAAGTAAAGCTCTATGCTTACTTTCCTTACTTCCTTCAGGCAGATCAAAACCCTGACCACACTGTGCTTCATGGGCTTGAGGGTGAGTGGATTGTGACAGGTAATACAAAACTGTCTTTCCTATCTTCTTCAATGTATCTTTTCTTACTGTGATATAAACAGATATTTTGAACCCTCATCTGATTTCCTTCTCTCTAATGTAGGTATTTGCATGTAGGAATAGTTGTTCAAACTGATGTTTCTGTGGGGGATGATTGCTGGAGAGTTCTGTTTTGACATCTTGTTCTGCTCTTCCTAATTTTTAGATATTTTCTTAGTGCTTGCCATGGGAATTTCCTCATTACATATGAACAGATGCAGGAAGGTTAAAGGTCTTTAATATCCTCAATTTATAATGGTGTCATTTGAATTGATATTAACTTAGCTTTAAAAGCATATAAAATTATATTTTTATAATGAACTGCTTCTTTATATTGTTGTCACAATTTTTTTCTGTATACTTTGTGCACTCAATAACTTTGGTGTTTAATTATTTTATGCATTTGTCTTTTTAATCTTATAGAAAATACAATGTAGAGTTACTATCTAACTTCCTTTATTTCAATCTAAAAGACTCCCTATATCATTTCTTCTAGGGCAGTCTACTGGTAGAAAAAACAAAACTCTCTCAGATTTTCTTTTTCTGGAAAGTATTAATTTTTTCTTTAATGTAAAATGATAGTTTTATAGGACATATAATTCTTTTTTTAATATTTTTAGATGTTGATGAACCTTTATTTTGTTCATTTATTTATATGTGATGCTGAGAATTGAACTCAGTGCCTCACACATGTTAGGCAAGCGCTCTGCCACTGAGCCACAAAGGACATATAATACTTTCTTGATATTCTTTCTTCAGCACTTTATAGCTGACTTCTAAATTCCGTGGTTTCTGATGAGAAATTGGTTATTAACATTACTAAGATCTTCTTTCATGTGATAAGTCACATTTGTCTTGTTGCTTTCGATAAGTCACATTTGTCTTGTTGCTTTCAAGGTACTATATCATTATTTCTC
Source organism: Marmota marmota marmota (assembly GCF_001458135.2). NCBI lineage: Eukaryota > Metazoa > Chordata > Mammalia > Rodentia > Sciuridae > Marmota > Marmota marmota. The sequence continues at coordinate 6,739,575 of NW_026000294.1, read as the reverse complement.
AACAGTTTAATTATACTGTGTTTCAGTGTGGATCTATTTCAGTGTAATCTTCTTAGAGTTTGTTATGTTTCTTGGATGTGTAAATTCATCATCAAATTTCAAAGTTATTTGGCCATCATTTTTGCAAATACTCTTTCTGTTTTTATTCTCCTTCTGAGGCTTTTATCACTTTATGTTAGTCCACTTATTGGTGTCCCACAAGTACCTCAAGGTCTACTTGAATTTCTTTATTCTTTGCTCATTTTGCTCTTCAGAATAAATCATTTTAACTTTTCTATTTTTAAGTTCTTTTATTCTTGCTTCTGCCTACTCAAATGTGCCATTAAGTCACTCGAGTGAATTATTCCTTTCAGCTATCATATTTTCAGCTCTGTAATTTATTATTTGTTTATTTTTGATCTCTGTTTATTTATTGATATCCTCATTTTATATATTATTTTTATACATTATTCTGATTACCTTTACTTTTTCGTGCATTCTGTAACAAGGTTCAATCTCCAGCATCAAAAACTGCTAGTTAACCTATTAATATATCTAAAGTGACTGAGAAACTCCCTGGAATGTATTCCTAATGTCTAGAGCAATATATGTAATAAATCAAGTGCTTGATAAATACATTTTGAATAAAGAATACTATTAAATGTAATCATTAGTAATAAGAGGTTTCAAAGAAACACATGAAATATCAGGAACACAGATTTATATTAACAACCACAATTTATATGCATATACCCATTTATACCTTTTAGAGCACTTTTGTATTTGTTATTCTATTTGAGGTCATAGACATTCTGTGAGATAAGAAAAATAGTTGTCATTGCCTCCATTTTATAAATTGGATAAAGTCAATGGTTTGCTCCAAGTCATCCAACTAAAAGTTGCAGTGGTAGGTATTATAAGTAAGTCAGCTACAAAATTATTGCTTTTACCTGTAGTCAGAACTTATAATGGGAACTGCAGGCACTGAATTTTGAAACTTAAGTACAATGGGAATAATTGGATCCCAGGGTAGCAGTAGCCAACTGATGGCACTAAACTGCCAATGGTAAGGTGGGAATAAAAGAATAAAAGAAACAATCAGAATAGTCTGATTCATTCAGACCTATGGTGTTGACTAGTTAATAATGGCATTCCTAGAAGTGAAATATATAGGAAATTTGTTAAACTCTTACTTGATCTGTATAAACAGAAAACTTGCAGGACAAATGAACAAAATTCTAAATTGAATCACAAAAAAAGAGGTGACAGACCCTCAATCTATTCTCAGACTTGAACCAATTTGCAGGCCAAGAACCCCTAGAATGTAATGGAGGCCACTAGAAAAAAGAAAATAATCAGACCTTTTTAGGATTAATGGCATTCAATATGAACTGACACTAATTCCAAGAGACTCAAAAGGTAACTTTGGTCATGAGAGTAGGACCTTATAGAGGTCACATGATCAATGGAGTTTTAGCTTAAGTCCAACTCACAATGGGCTCAGCATGTCCCCGAATACATCCTGTGATAATTTTCCCTGTTACAGAATGCATAATTGGAATATACATAACTAGCAGCTGGAAGAATTCTCACATTCATTCCCTGACCTGTAGAGTAAGGGCTATTATGGTAGGAAAGGCAAAATGGAAACCACTACAACTGCCTTTATCTATGAAAATAGTAAACTCAAAACAGTAACTCACCCCTGGGAAAATTTCAGAAAATAGTACCACTACCCCTTGGTTTTTATTAAATGTAATTAATTAAACTCTGCATACTATAAAAATAATTAAACTGCATACTATAGAAATTCATATATACTAATGTTTATAGTAGTACAACTCACAATAGCCAGGTTATGGAACCAACATGGTGTCAACCAATTGATGAATGGATTAAAAATGTGGTATATATGCACAATAAAGTTTTATTCAGCCATAGAGAAAAACAAAATTATGTAATTTGTAGGGAAAAGGATAGAAATGAAGAACATCATGTTAAGAGAAGTAATCAAGACTCAGAAAGTCAAGGGTTATATATTTCCTCTCATACATGGAAACTAGGGAGAAAAGAGGGGAAAAGGGGATCTCATAGAGATAGAAGGGAAATCAGTAGGGTAAAGGAAGGGTTTGGGGGAGGAAAGCAGGAGGGGCAAGGTAGGAACTGGAGGAAAATTTATCAAATTATACTATGTGCATGACAAAGATCTTACAATGATTCCCAATATCATGTTTAGAACCAGTGAAAAATCACAATATAAAAAAATATTGCCACAATAAATGATTTGAAAGATGCACAAGTAGTAATTCTCACCACAACTCATGCAACTGCCCTATTTGGCCTGAGCAAAATTCAGAGGAATCTTGAAGAACAACAGTGAATTCACTCTGTGGACATCAAGATGGCAGAATAGGATTTTCCAGTGTTCCTCTTGAGACTTGCAGCAATATCAATTTAAACAAATATTCATGCATGAAAATACCTCATAAGAGCTAATGTCCAAGTAAGAAATTACAGTACATATGAGTAACACAGAAATAAGATACATTAAACAGAGTAAAAAGAACAGTTTCATCTTACCCATAATACCCCTCCCCTAAGTTCAGGAAATACAGCATGAATAGTGAAGTAAATACTCAACTTATCTCAAACCCTAGCACCATGTCTGTCCCAGTAGAACCTAGCACCAGGCCAACCGGACACTATCCTCAGACCAACCCTCCAGGCTTACCCCAGACCAACATCCACGGATCCTAGTTCCATGTCATCCCCCATGGCCCAATGTTATAGTGGATAAAAGCTCTATTATGGCTTCCAAGTCGGTAAAACTCAGACCCATCCTCATAGACCCAGCCTACTATCAAGTCCCTGTGGCTCCAGGATTGAGGCCAGTCCCTGCAGACCTAGTGCCCAGGAAAGCACCTATGGACCTGTCTTTTAGGCTAGACTCTACATACCCAGGGTAGAAGTACCCTAAACTTCAGGTCATCCTCTACAATCCTAGGCTCCAGTGGACCCGGAATCCAGGTTCTGTTCCTGCTTACTCAAAGTTCAGATAATCCCAGTAGACCCTGGTGCAAGCCAGCCCACACAGGCCAAGTGTCCAGAACCACCCACAGATCAAGTCTACAGTCCAACTTTTACAGACCAAAGACCCAGACCAGCCCCCATGGGCTCAGACACCAGGACCACCCCAGAGCCAAGATGGTACTCATACCTCAGGGTCCAAACCCATTCCTTTGGACCCAAGCCTAATACCTGTCTCAGCAGGAGGCCAGCCCCCACACACACACATAGATTCAGGCTCAAGCCCTGCCTCAGCACCAGGTTGGCCCCTGTAGACCTAGGCTTGAGGCTAGTCCTGACATAACCAAACTTCAAGATCATGCCTGTGGATCCATTTGACAGGTGCACCTCAGTAAATCCAGCACACAGGCCAGTTTCAGTGGTCCCAGGTGTCAGGCCCACCCACCTGTTGACTCAGGTACCATGCCAGCGCACTTGAAGACTCCAGAAACAATACTACCTGTGGACCCCAACAGACAGTCTCTCAGGATTTCTGGATGGGTTGACTGGTGGAGGGCTTTCTCTGCCAAAGCTAATCTGCAAAGATTGGAATATGCCTCTAATTTTAAAATCCATACACAACAATACATACCCACAGGATTTTGAATAATGAGGGAAAAATGACACCACCAAAGGAACAAAATAAAGCACCGGTATACAACCTTAAATAAATAGAGTATCTGGGCATATTGATGTGCACATGTAACCCCACTTAATAGGGAAGCTGGTGCAGGAGGAACACTTGAACCCAGGAGTTCAAGATCAACCTGGGCAACATAATGAGACCCTAGAAGGATGAACAGGAGGACAACAAGGAGGAGTAGATGGAGAAGAAGAAATAGAGCTCTATGAACTGCCTAACAATTCAAAGTAATCATTGTCAAGAAACTCAGTGAGCTGCAAGAAAACACAGACAATTAGATGAAACAAAGGTAGTAATACATAAACAACATGAATAAGTCAACAGAGATAGAAACCATTAAAAAAGAAACAAAAAAATATGGGGAATGACAATGGATTACCATAAACTTAACCAGGTGATAACTTTAATTGCATCTACTATACTAAATGTAGTTTTGTTGCTTGAGAAAATAAACACCTTTTCTATCTAGATATGAGTATTTTGATGTGATAAGTGCCTTTTCCTCCATAGCTATCAATAAAAGCTACCAGAAGAAGTTTCTTTTCAAAAATATAGCCTCACTGTTCTACCTCAGGTACATATCAACTCACAAGCCCTGTGTCTTCATTTAGTTTGCAGGGATCTTGATTACTTTTTCCTTCCACAAGGTATCACAGTGGTCCATTAAATTGATGACTACACTGATTAGACCTAGTGATCAAGAAGAAACAACTATATTAGACATATTGGTAAGATATTTTTGTGTAACAAAGTAGGAAATAAATGTAACTAAAATTCAAGGACTCTACCTTAGAGAAATTTCAAGGGGTCTAATGATGTGGAGCAGGTTAATCCTTTCTCAGGTGAAAGATATGTTATTTTATTTCCTAAAACCAACAAATAGACACAACTACTAGTCCTCTTTGGATTTGAGAGGCAACATATTGTTCATTTTGATGTGCTACTTTGGACCACTTACAATGTGACCCCAACATCTGCTAAATTTGAATGGGCCCAGAAGAAAAGAAAGTTCTGCAACAGCTACAGGCTACTCTGAAAGCTGCTCTGCAACATAGGCTATATTATCCAGCAAATTATATTGCATTTGTGGTGTCAGTAGCAGATGGGTATGCTTTTTGTCAAGCCTCATAGATGAATCACAGTGTACATATTTAGTATTTGGGAGCAAGTTCCTGCCATCATTCATAGATAACTACTCTCTATTTGAGAAACAGCTCTTGATACTGGGCCTTTGTAGAGACTTGATAATAAATCATGGGCCACCCAGTTACCATGTGATCTTAGTTTCCCATTATTAATTAGGTGTTATTTGACCCACAAATCCACAAAGTTAAATGTGCATGAGAGCATACCATTATATAATGAAATATATACGGTATAAGGTATGTGATTCAGAAATTGGTAATAATGAAATATGTTGAAGAGGTATGTGGATAGACCTCTCTGAGTGAATAAAAAATGTGATGCTCCCTATGAATGTTCACCAAAGGGTAACTTCAGGAGAGGAGGACTTTAATTATTAAGTTGATAGGATGACCCATCCTGTGGATACCAGTTAGCCCCTTTACTTAGCCATCTCTGGCATCAGCCAATGGACTCATAAACAAAGTTGCCATGCTCCCAGCTCCAGAGCTCTGCCACTGAGATTTTGTCTGTAGTAGAAGCAGGCCATAAAATAGATAAATCTTAATCTTTTTCCAAAATGACTGCCTTCATTGGCAACAGTATGTGAAGAACTTTAAATCTGAGGATGTCCTCAAGAGCAGTGAAGGAAATAGAGTGTGTGTTATTCAGACATAAGGAGGAACAAAATTCTGTCATTTACAGGAAAGTGGATGGAACTGGAGGACATCATGTTAAGTAGAATAATCCAGACGTTGAAAGACAAGTATTGCATATTTTCTCTCATATGTGGAAGGAAGGAAGGAAGGAAGGAAGGAAGGAAGGAAGGAAGGAGGGAGGGAGGGAGGGAGGGAGGG
>NW_026000294.1:6729156-6733379 GCF_001458135.2 Marmota marmota marmota | reverse complement strand
AGGAGAAGAAGGAGGAGGAGGAGGAGGATTATTAGACTGGGAAGAGGACAAGAGAGATGGAGGAGGAGAGGGAATGAGAGGGTAGAAGAAGTGTAGATAGACATAATCAACACACAATATAGGTATATATGAATCCCATTAATTTGTATAATTAAAGTGCATTCATAATTATAATTTTTAAAAAGAATGGAGGCAGTGAAATTTGTGGTAAAGAGCAATTAAGAGAATCATTAAAGATATGATGAAGCTATAGCCTAGACTGTAGGCCAACTAGCCCACAGAAGAGAACCAGGTAATAAAATATGTTGGAGGAATGCTGTTGGTGTGAGAACAAATATCAAAAACTGATCACAGAAAATTTTCTGTTGTTTTATTAGCTTTAGAGCAGTATGTGTCCCAGGGCACTGCTGAAAGCAGTAGAATAATCTTCCAGAAATTAGTGGAGTCAAATAGCTGGATGTGGTCAGGAAAAGAGAGAAAGAGACCTCTACCTCAGTTATTATCTCAGAATGATTATGAGTAATAGCCCAAATCTGTGCCTCCTTGAAGAGCAATATCAGAGGCTCTTCATTGTGGGAATGGAGGATAGATTCACTAAAATAATTCAGACACTAACTAAATAATCAAGTAACAAAAACAAACTCTAGTAACAGGAGATAACCAATATTCAGAGTTGGTTCAATATATTATCTAAAAGGTCCAGTTGCCAACCAAAAATGTATGAGGCATGCACAGGAACAGGATAGTATGGCCCAAATACCAGAAAAATGAAAGGCAATAAAAATTACCTATAAGAGAACAAGACATTGTTTTTAACATAAAACAATTTCATGGTAACCATTTGTTATAAAATGAATTGTGCCCCCAACACACAAATTTCATTTGTTAAATTCCTAATCCTCAGAACCTCAGTTTGTGACTTTATTTAGAAATAGTTTCATTTCAGATGAAATTAATTAGGTCAAGATAGGATCACACTGGAGTCAGGTGGGCCCCAAATTCAGTATGACTCATTTCCTTATTAAAAAAAAAGGAAAGTAGAGGTAGTCACACAGGGAAAATGCCATGTGAAGATTGGAGTTATGCTGCCACAAGCCAAAGAAATATGACAAGCTAGGAAAGCGGCCTAGAACCGATCTTTTCATCATATCTTCAAAGAGAGGACAATCCTACTGACATTTTGATCTCAAACATCTAGCCTCCAGAACTATGAGACAATTTCTATTATTTAAGCCACTTAGTTTATTGCCGTGTGTTATAGCAGCCCCAGAAAACTGATATACCTTTATAAATATTTTTAAAGAAGTAGGGCTACAGAATAAAGGAAAGTATGGCAATGTTTTATAAAATGGAGAATGTCAATGAAGACAAATTATAAAGTAAAAACAAATGGAAATTAGCAGTTTGAAATTACTATAACTGAAATTTTAAAATTACTAAAAGGAAAAAACATTTGGTCTGAACTACAGAAGAAAGAGTTAGCAAATTTGAAAAAAGAATAGAAATTATGCAAACCAAAAAATAAAAAGAAAGAAAGCATGAAGAAAAATTAATGGACCCTTGGAGAAATGTGGGACAGCATTAACACACCGATATATACATAGTGCCAGTAGTAGAAGGAAAGATGACAGAAGAAGAAAAAAATATTTGAAGAAATAATAGCTAAAAATGCTCTAAATTTATTGTCAATACAATAACCTATAAATCCAGGAAGCTCAATAAAATTTATATGTTTATAAACACAAAGGGAGCCACAAATTAATATATTTAGTTAGTTGAAAGTCAAAGATAAGGAGAAAATCTTGAAAGCTACACAAGAATAATGACATGAATGACATGGCACTTACAAAAGTATTCTAATAAGACATTATTGTCTTCTCAGCAGAAATAATAGAGGCTATAAGGCAGTAGCATCACATTGAAATTTCTTGAAAGATAAACAATAAACCAATAATTCTACATCCACAATTCTCTTGTTTAAAGAAGGCAAAATATAGACTTTCTCAGATAAACAAAATGCTGAGAAAGTTTCTTATTAGTAAATCCACCTTACAAAAAAATATTAAGTTCTTCAACCTGACAGCAAGGGATCACAGATACTAAATGGAATTCATATGACAAAATTACCAGTAAAGTTAATTAATTATAAAATATAATATGAATGTATATTTTCCCTTTCTGCTCAACTGAGTTAAATATACACAAATAATATGTATAGAATGTATTGTCGATCCTAAAATAAGAAGTATAACACATGTAATATATTTGCCAATAGTAGTAAAAAGGAAGTGGATGACCGCAAAGTTATATGGACTATGGGAAATGAATGCAGATAATAAAATAATGATTATAACATGGATTCTTGCATTTGTAACTTTTCTGGATTATGTATATGTACATATATATAACATATATGGTGTGTGTATATGCACACTATGCATTGTGTGTGTGTGTATATATATATATATGTCTATATGAATATATGTATGTGTGTGTGTGTGTGTGTAAAAGGAGAAAAGGAAATATGTCCTGATAAAAGTCAACTCAAAGTGTATCAAAGACCTATAAGTTAGACCAGAATCTCTGAGACCACAGGAAAAGAAAAATAGACTCAACACTCTGATATAAGTCAGCACTGACTTCCTTAGTAAGAGTCCTAAAGCTCAAGAAATAAAACCAAGAATCAATAAGTGGGATAACATCAAATTAAAAACTGTTCACAGAGCAAAGAAAATAATGATTAGACTAAAAAGACTGGCTACAGAAGGAGAGAAACTCCTTGCCAGTTACTCTTCCTACAGGGAATTAATATCTAGAATAAAGAACCAAAAAAAAAAAAAAAAAAACCTACCACATCCCCAAGAAAGGATTACAATTTTTTTTGTAACAGATTGAATTGGTATAGTATATTCTTGGTTACCAAAAATATTCATATAGCTTAGGAATTTTGAATTGGTGAACATTCATATGTGGAAAAGCATGATATACACTACAATCTCAATTACACAAAATGGGATGTTTTATATATATATATATATATTACACACACACACACATACATACACACAACTTGGAGAGACACATCCAACTAAGTTGTTTGTGACTGGAAGACTTTATTCTTTGTGCTTTTCTTTTTCCTGTAATGCACATATTAAGTTTTAAAAAATAAAATATATATTTTAAAATACTTATCACAAAAAACCCAATCAATAAATGGGTAAATGCAGTAAACAAGACACTTCTTAAAAGAGAAATACAAATGACTACCAAATGCATGAAAAATATTCAGCATCCTTAGCAATCAGGGAAATACAAATCAAAATCACACCAAGATTTCATCTCATTTCAGTTAGATTGGCAGCCATCAATAATACAGGTAACAATAGATGCTGGTAGCATGCAGAAGAAAAATACATTTAGACATTGTTGATGGAACAGCAAATTCATACAATTAGACCACTATGGAAGTCAGTATTGAGATTCCCCCCCTAAAATAGGAATGGAATCACCATATAATCCAGCTATTCCATTCCTTGGTATTTATCCAAAAAGAACTAAAATAAACATACTATAGTGATAAAAGAATAAAAATGTTTATGGCAGCACAGTTCACAGTAGCCAAGTTACAATGGATGAAGGAACTGGAGTTTTACTCAGCCTTAAAGAAAAATGCACTATGTCATTTTGTGTTAAATGGATGGAACTGAAGAACATTATGCTAAGTGAAATAAGCCAAAATCAGAAAGTCAAGAATTGAATGTTTTCTCTCATATGCTGAACCTAGAGAGAGAAAAGGAATAAAGAATCTCACAAAAACAGAAGGGAGAACAGGGGATGGAGAAGGGATGAGATTGATGAAATTATATGCACGTACAAATATGTCAGAATGAATCCCACTATTGTGTATAATTATAATGTATCAATAAACCATAAAGTAGCCGGGCACAGTGGTACAAGCCTGTAATCCCAGTGGCTCAGGAGGCTGAGGCAGGAGGATCATGAGTTCAAAGCCAGCCTTAGCAAAAGTGAGGCACTAAGCAACTCAATGAGACCCTGTCTCTAAATAAAATGCAAAATAGGGCTGAGGATGTGGCTCAGTGGTCAAGTGCCCCTGATCTCAATCCCTGGTATGCCCCCAAATAAAAAAATAATTAAACAAAAAAAAGAATTCTTCAAAGCAATATATATATATATATATATATATATATATATATATATATATA